>NC_092733.1:43425901-43673401 GCF_047496885.1 Scyliorhinus torazame | reverse complement strand
AATACGCGGCCTGAGAGTGTGGTGGGGACGGGTTCAGCTGAAGCTTTCGGAAAGGGAGTTTGAGATTGTCTGTGGGTTATTGTGCAGAGTAATGGAGAGAGGTGGGGGAATGGTCCTTGGAGAGTCGGTGTGGACACTGAGGCCAAGCTGGCTGCCTCCTGGTGTCACGCCGATCCCGTGGTCTGTGTGGCTGCCGGGGGATTGATATTTTCGTTGGCCCGATGACACCTTGTGATGTGGACAAGTTGAGTTAACACTGGCCTCCGTTTCTTCCTCCACTTGGGGAATGACTGGTTTCCCTGCGGAGATTGGCGGGATTTGGGATTGGCGATGGGCAACAAGTCCTGGCCTAGCCAATGACGCCACATCCCATGGAACAATCAGGAAAACCATCCTGGAAATGTTATTGATTCTCTCCTCGGCCTGCACGCACGTATTCGCTCGCTCCTAAATTGCTGCGTTTCGTTTGTCAAATGCCGGGGTTTCGGTGGTGGGAGGGTACGGTTGCGCGTTGGCTGTGAGTTTAGTTCAGCGTGAGGAGATAATTGGCACCATTGTGTTTTAAGGGGACAGAAATATTCTGTCCGTGGACCCAGTGGCAGGGATTGGAAATGAGACACAGGACAACAGCGCCCCTCAGTGTTGGAGCAGCGGTACTGCCGGGAGAAAGACTGCCCTCAGACACCAAGGCGACTGGTTCCTGTTGAACCAACTGCTCCCTCTGAAAAGAATGGACTTCCTTTCAAAGAGCGTAACTAGTTTCCCAGGGTCATCTCTATGGCCATGTTGGTGCCCAGCATTACTCCACAGTTACATTTTCCAGGTCAGATCTTCCATCAGTTCGCATCTGTAAGGTTTTTAGCATTTTGTTTTGGAAATTAGGTAACTTTCCCCCCCCCCCCCGATCCGACTCAGAGTCTACGGCCAGGATTTTGCGCCCCCGTTTGCTGTGAAGGTCGATGACGGCGCAAAATCGCGTGAGAGCTGAAAACCGTGAATGGTGCCGGTGAGGTCTCCCGGAACAATAGCGGTTTACAGTCAGGAGGGAGTTTCCCTGGGAATACTCAACATTGACTCTGGACCCCATGAAGTTTCCTGGCTTCAGGTCAAACAGGGACAAGGAAACTTCCTGCTGATTCCCACCTACCGGCGGCCATCAGCTGATGAATCCGTGCTCCTCCATGTTGAACATCACTTGGAGGAAGCACTGAGGGTGGCAAGGGAGCAGATATGCTCTGGGTGGGGGGACGTCCATGTCCATCACCAAGAGAGGCTCGGTAACACCACTACAGACCGAGCTAAAGGACGTAGCTGCGAGACTGGGGCTGATACAGGTGGTGAGGGAAGCTACAAGAGAGATAAACATACTTGACCTCATCCTCGCCAACCTGCCTGCTGCAGGTGCCTCTGCCCATGACAGTATCGGTGGAAGTGACCACCACACAGTCCTTGTGGAGACAAAGTCCCGTCTTCACATTGAGGATACCGTCCATCGTGTTGTGTGGCACTACCACCGTGCTCAATGGGATAGACTCCGAACAGATCCAGCAACCCCAGACGAGGCCTCCAGGAGGCGCTGTGGGCCATCAGCAGCACCAGAATTGTATCAACCACAGTCTGTAACCTCCTGGCCCGGCATATCCCCCACTCTACCCTTACCCCCCAGCCAGGGGGTCAACCCTGGTTCAGTGAAGAGAGCAGGAGAGCATGGCAGGAGCATCAGGCTGACCCAAAATGAGGTGTCGACCTGGTGAGGCTACAACACGGGACTACTTGTGTGGCAAACAGCATAATCACAAGTAACAGACAGAGCGAAGCGATCCCACAACCAACGCATCAGACCTAAGCTCTGCGGCCCTGCCACATCCAGCCGAGAATGGTGGTGGACTATTAACCAACTCACCGGAGGAGGAGGCTCCACAAATATCCCCGTCCTCAGTGATGGAGGAGCCCAGCACATCTGTGCCAAAGACGAGGCTGAGAGATTCGCAACAATCTTCAGCCAGAAGTGCCGAGTGGATGATCCGTCTCGGTCTCCTCCAGAGGTCCCAGCATCACAGAGGTCAGTCTTCAGCCAAGACGATTCACTCAGCGTGATAGCAATAAACGGCTGAAGACACTGGAAACTGCGAAGGCTGTGGGCCCTGACAATATCAAAGAAGAACAAAGAACAATACAGCACACAAACAGGCCATTCGGCCCTCCAAGCCTGTACCGGTCATGATACCAACATTTGCCAAAACCTTCAGCACTTCCTTGTGCCATATCCCTCTATACCCGTCCTGTCCATGTGTTTGTCGATGAGCCTTTTGAACACCGTTAATATATCTGTTTCCACAACCTCCCCTGGCAACGCGTTCCAGACACTCACCACCCTCTGTGTAAACACCTGCCTCGAACATCTCCTCTAAACTTTACCCCACGGACCTTAAACCTCTGCCCCCTGGTGACTGACCCCTCCACCCTGGGAAAGAGTGCCTGCCATCCACTCTGTCCATGCCCCTCATAATCTTGTGGACCTCTATCAGGTCGCCCCTCAACCTCCATCTTTCTAATGTCCCAGCAAAGTACTGAAGAGTTGTGCTCCAGAATGTACTGCACTGCCCAGCTGTTCCAGTACAGCTACAACACTGGCATCGACCCGGCAATGTGGAAAATTGCCCAGGTATCCTGTGTACTCTCCAGCGTCAGCAACGTGATGGAAGGGGTCATCAACAGTGCTATCCAGCAGCACGTACTCAGCTATAACCTGCTCACAGACACTCAGTTTGGGATCTGCCAGGGTCACTCAGCTCCTGACCCCATTACAGCCTCGGTTCAAACATGGACAAAGAGGTGAATGTCAGAGGTGTTCCCCCTCCCCCCCCAGCTCCTCCCCCCTCGGCTCCTCGCCCCCCCACTCGGCTCCTCCCCCCTCTCGGCCCCTCCCCCTGTCGGCTCCTCACCCCCCTCTCGGCCACCCCCCTCTCGGCCCCTCCCCCACTCGGCTCCTCACCCCCCACTCGGCTCCTCCCCCCTCTCGGCTCCTCCCCCCTCTCGGCCTCTCCCCCCCTCTCGGCTCCTCACCCCCCTCTCGTCTCCTCACCCCCCACTCGGCCCCTCCCCCCTCGGCCCCTCCCCCCTCTCGGCTCTGTCATGATATTCAAACATACACATCATGATAGACACACCAACAGACAAATCAGAACACACAACACCACAACCAATGACAGAAAGATATAAAAGCACGGACACGACCCCCGGTGGTCAGTATTAGCTGGAGAGGAAGACCAGGACAGACCTGCTACCAGACACACTCAGGGAGACAGCACGTGCAGAGTATCCAGAACGAACTGTATTATAAGAGTTAAAATAAAATAGAGTTGTTCCACATACAACTGTGTTGGCTCATCTGTGCACCAGAGCACCCAACACCACATGGTACAGGAGTGGATCGATACCTGCCGGCATACCTCAGTGTACACAGACAACCAGCAGTGCCCAGGCAAAATGTTACAGCTCCCGGTTCCGCAGCCGCTCCAGTGCCACGGCGATCTCCGCGAAAACTGGCGGCGATTCCGGCAAGTGTTCGAATTGTTCCTGGTGGCAGCTGAACTCCAAGACCTGGATGATAGCGAAAAAATTGAATTTCTCCTCACCATCGCCGGGACGATAGTGACATTTAAGGGGTATCTTGACAAATACATGAATAGGATGGGAATAGAGGGATACGGACCCAGGAAGTGTAGAAGATTGTAGTTTAGTCGGGCAGCATGGTCGGCACGGGCTTGGAGGGCCGAAGGGCCTGTTCCTGTGCTGTACATTTCTTTGTTCTTTGTTCTTTGTTCTTTGTCCTTGCTTCCACCACCTCCTCCGGCAGCAAGTTCCAGACACCCACTACCCTCTGTGTAAAAAACTTGCCTCGTACATCTACTCTAAACCTTGTCCCTCTCACCTTAAACCTATGCCCCCTAGTAATTGACCCCTCTACCCCGGGGAAAAGCCTCTGACTATCCACTCTGTCTATGCCCCTCATAAGTTTGTAGACCTCTATCAGGTCGCCCCTCAACCTCCGTCGTTCCAGTGAGAACAAACCGAGTTTATTCAACCGCTCCTCATAGGTAATGCCCTCCATACCAGGCAACATTCTGGTAAATCTCTTCTGCACCCTCTCTAAAGCCTCCACATCCTTCTGGTAGTGTGGCGACCAGAATTGAACACTATACTCCAAGTGTGGCCTAACTAAGGTTCTATACAGCTGCAACATGACTTGCCAATTCTTATACTCAGTGCCCCGGCCAATGAAGGCAAGCATGCCGTATGCCTTCTTGACTACCTTCTCCACCTGTGTTGCCACTTTCAGTGACCTGTGGACCTGTACACCTAGATCTCTCTGACTTTCAATACTCTTGAGGGTTCTACCATTCACTGTATATTCCCTACCTGCATTAGACCTTCCAAAATGCATTACCTCACATTTGTCTGGATTAAACTCCATCTGCCATCTCTCCGCCCAAGTCTCCAAACAATCTAAATCCTGCTGTATCCTCTGACAGTCCTCATCGCTAGCCGCAATTCCACTAACCTTTGTGTCGTCTGCAAACTTACTAATCAGACCAGTTACGTTTTCCTACAAATCATTTATTTATACTACAAAGAGCAAAGGTCCCAGCACTGATCCCTGCGGAACACCACTGGTCACAGCCCTCCAATTAGAAAAGCATCCTTCCATTGCTACTCTCTGCCTTCTATGACCTAGCCAGTTCTGTATCCACATTGCCAGCTCACCCCTGATCCTGTGTGACTTCACCTTTTGTACTAGTCTACCATGAGGGACCTTGTCAAAGGCCTTACTGAAGTCGATAGAGACAACATCCACTGCCCTACCTGCATCAATCATCTTTGTGACCGCCTCGAAAAACTCTATCAAGTTAGTGAGACACGACCTCCCCTTCACAAAACCATGCTGCCTCTCACTAATACATCCATTTGCTTCCAAATGGGAGTCGATCCTGTCTCGAAGAATTCTCTCCAGTAATTTCCCTACCACTGAAGTAAGGCTCACCGGCCTGTAGTTCCCTGGATTATTCTTGCTACCTTCTTAAACAGAGGAACAACATTGGCTAGTCTCCAGTCCTCCGGGACATCACCAGAAGACAGTGAGGATCCAAAGATTTCTGTCAAGGCCTCAGCAATTTCCTCTCCAGCCTCCTTCAGTATTCTGGGGTAGATCCCATCAGGCCCTGGGGACTTATGTACCTTAATGTTTTTTAAGACACCCAACACCTCGTCTTTTTGGATCTCAATGTGACCCAGGCTATCTACACCCCCTTCTCCAGACTCAACATCTACCAATTCCTTCTCTTTGGTGAATACTGATGCAAAGTATTCATTTAGTACCTCGCCCATTTCCTCTGGCTCCACACATAGATTCCCTTGCCTATCCTTCAGTGGGCCAACCCTTTCCCTGGCTACCCTCTTGCTTTTTATGTACAGGTAAAAAGCCTTGGGATTTTCCTTAACCCTATTTGCCAATGACTTTTCGTGACCCCTTCTAGCCCTCCTGACTCCTTGCTTAAGTTCCTTCCTACTTTCCTTATATTCCACACAGGCTTCGTCTGTTCCCAGCCTTTTAGCCCTGACAAATGCCTCCTTTTTCTTTTTGACGAGGCCTACAATATCTCTCGTTATCCAAGGTTCCCTAAAATTGCCTTATTTATCCTTCTTCCTCAAAGGAACATGCCGGTCCTGAATTCCTTTCAACTGACACTTGAAAGCCTCCCACATGTCAGATGTTGATTTGCCCTCAAACATCCGCCACCAATCTAGGATTTTCAGTTCCCGCCTAATATTGTTATAATTAGCCTTCCCCCAATTTAGCACATTCATCCTAGGACCACTCTTATCCTTGTCCACCAGCACTTTAAAACTTACTGAATTAGAACATAGAACATAGAACATAGAACAATACAGCGCAGTACAGGCCCTTCGGCCCACGATGTTGCACCGAAACAAAAGCCATCTAACCTACACTATGCCATTATCATCCATATGTTTATCCAATAAACTTTTAAATGCCCTCAATGTTGGCGAGTTCACTACTGTAGCAGGTAGGGCATTCCACGGCCTCACTACTCTTTGCATAAAGAACCTACCTCTGACCTCTGTCCTATATCTATTACCCCTCAGTTTAAAGCTATGTCCCCCCGTGCCAGCCATTTCCATCCGCGGGAGAAGACTCTCACTGTCGACCCTATCTAACCCCCTGATCATTTTGTATGCCTCTATTAAGTCTCCTCTTAACCTTCTTCTCTCCAACGAAAACAACCTCAAGTCCATCAGCCTTTCCTCATAAGATTTTATCTCCATACCAGGCAACATCCTGGTAAATCTCCTCTGCACCCGCTCCAAAGCCTCCATGTCCTTCCTATAATGCGGTGACCAGAACTGTACGCAATACTCCAAATGCGGCCGTACCAGAGTTCTGTACAGCTGCAACATGACCTCCCGACTCCGGAACTCAATCCCTCTACCAATAAAGGCCAACACTCCATAGGCCTTCTTCACAACCCTATCAACCTGGGTGGCAACTTTCAGGGATCTATGTACATGGACACCTAGATCCCTCTGCTCATCCACACTTCCAAGAACTTTACCATTAGCCAAATATTCTGCATTCCTGTTATTCCTTCCAAAGTGAATCACCTCACACTTCACTACATTAATCTCCATTTGCCACCTCTCAGCCCAGCTCTGCAGCTTATCTATATCCCTCTGTAACCTGCTACATCCTTCCACACAATCGACAACACCACCGACTTTAGTATCGTCTGCAAATTTACTCACCCACCCTTCTGCGCCTTCCTCTAGGTCATTGATAAAAATGACAAACAGCAACGGCCCCAGAACAGATCCTTGTGGTACGCCACTTGTAACTGAACTCCATTCTGAACATTTCCCATCAACCATCACCCTCTGTCTTCTTTCAGCTAGCCAATTTCTGATCCACATCTCTAAATCACCCTCAATCCCCAGCCTCCGTATTTTCTGCAATAGCCTACCGTGGGGAACCTTATCAAACGCTTTGCTGAAATCCATATACACCACATCAACTGCTCTACCCTCGTCTACCTGTTGAGTCACCTTCTCAAAGAACTCGATAAGGTTTGTGAGGCATGACCTACCCTTCACAAAGCCATGCTGACTATCCCTGATCATATTATTCCTATCTAGATTATAAATCTTGTCTCTTATAATCCCCTCCAAGACTTTACCCACTACAGACGTGAGGCTCACCGGTCTATAGTTGCCGGGGTTGTCTCTGCTCCCCTTTTTGAACAAAGGGACCACATTTGCTATCCTCCAGTCCTCTGGCACTATTCCTGTAGCCAATGATGCCATAAAAATCAAAGCCAAAGGTCCAGCTATCTCTTCCCTGGCCTCCCAGAGAATCCTAGGATAAATCCCATTAGGCCCCGGGGACTTATCTATTTTCAGCCTGTCCAGAATTGCCAACACCTCTTCCCTACGTTCCTCAATGCCATCTATTCTAATAGCCTGGGTCTCAGCATTCTCCTCCACAACATTATCTTTTTCCTGAGTGAATACTGATGAAAAATATTCATTTAGTATCTCGCCTATCTCTTCAGACTCCATACACAACTTCCCATCCCTGTCCTTGACTGGTCCTACTCTTTCCCTAGTCATTCGCTTATTCCTGACATACCTATCGAAAGCTTTTGGGTTTTCCTTGATCCTACCTGCCAAATACTTCTCATGTCCCCTCCTTGCTCGTCTTAGCTCTCTCTTTAGATCCTTCCTCGCTACCTTGTAACTATCGATCGCCCCAACTGAAACTTCACACTTCATCTTCACATAGGCCTCCTTCTTCCTCTTAACAAGAGATTCCACTTCTTTGGTAAACCACGGTTCCCTCACTCTACGCCTTCCTCCCTGCCTGACCGGTACATACTTATCAAGAACACGCAGTAGCTGATCCTTGAACAAGCTCCACTTATCCAGTGTGCCCAACACTTGCAGCCTACTTCTCCACCTTATCCCCCCCAAGTCACGTTTAATGGCATCATAATTGCCCTTCCCCCAGCTATAACTCTTGCCCTGCGGTGTATACTTATCCCTTTCCATCATTAACGTAAATGTCACCGAATTGTGGTCACTGTCCCCAAAGTGCTCTCCTACCTCCAAATCCAACACCTGGCCTGGTTCATTACCCAAAACCAAATCCAACGTGGCCTCGCCTCTTGTTGGTCTGTCAACATATTGTGTCAGGAAACCCTCCTGCACACACTGTACAAAAAACGACCCATCTAATGTACTCGAACTATATCTCTTCCAGTCAATATTTGGAAAGTTAAAGTCTCCCATAATAACTACCCTGTTACTTTCGCTCTTCTCCAGGATCATCCTCGCCATCCTTTCCTCTACATCCCTAGAACTATTTGGAGGCCTATAGAAGACTCCCAACAGGGTGACCTCTCCTTTCCTGTTTCTAACCTCAGCCCATACTACCTCGGAAGATGAGTCCCCATCTAGCATCCTCTCCGCCACCGTAATACTGCTCTTGACTAGCAGCGCCACACCTCCCCCTCTTTTGCCTCCTTCTCTGAGCTTACTAAAAACACCTAAACCCCGGAACCTGCAACATCCATTCCTGTCCCTGCTCTATCCATGTCTCCGAAATGGCCACAACATCGAAGTCCCAGGTACCAACCCATGCTGCCAGTTCCCCTACCTTGTTTCGTATACTCCTGGCATTGAAGTAGACACACTTCAAACCACCTACCTGAACACTGGCCCCCTCCTGCGACGTCAAATCTGTGCTCCTGATCTCCATACTCTCATTCTCCCTTACCCTAAAACTACAATCCAGGTTCCCATGCCCCTGCTGCATTAGTTTAAACCCCCCCCAAAGAGCACTAATAAATCTCCCCCCCAGGATATTTGTGCCCCTCAGGTTCAGATGTAGACCATCCTGTCTGTAGAGGTCCCACCTTCCCCAGAAAGATCCCCAGTTATCCAGAAATCTGAATCCCTCCCGCCTGCACCATCCCTGTAGCCACGTGTTTAATTGCTCTCTCTCCCTATTCCTCATCTCACTATCACGTGGCACGGGCAACAACCCAGAGATAACAACTCTGTTTGTTCTAGTTCTGAGTTTCCATCCTAGCTCCCTGAAAGCCTGCCTGACATCCTTGTCCCCTTTCCTACCTATGTCGTTAGTGCCAATGTGGACCACGACTTGGGGCTGCTCCCCCTCCCCCTAAGGACCCGGAAAACACGATCCGAGATATCACGTACCCTTGCACCTGGGAGGCAACATACCAAATGTGAGTCTCTCACGCTCCCACAAAATCTCCTATCTGTGCCCCTGACTATCGAGTCCCTATCAATTACTAATGCTCTGCTCCTCTCCCCCCTTCCCTTCTGAGCAACAGGGACAGACTCCGTGCCAGAGGCCCGTACCCCATGGCTTACCCCTGGTAAGTCCCCCCCCCCACAAGTATCCAAAGCGGTGTACTTGTTTCTCAGGGGCAAGACGGCAGGGGATCCCTGCACTGACTGCTTTTTCCCAGTCCCTCTTACAGTTACCCATCTATCTCCAATCTTTGGTGTAACTAATTCCCTAAAGCTGCTATCTATGACCCCCTCTGCCTCCCGAATGATCCGAAGTTCTTCCAACTCCAGCTCCAGTTCCCTAACTCGGTCTTGGAGGAGCTGGAGATGGTAGCATTTCCTGCAGGTAAAATCAGCAGGGACACTAACTGCATCCCTCACCTCAAACATCCTGCAGGAGGAACATTGCACTCCCTTCCCTGCCATCCCTCTAACTTTCTACCAAGATCTGGCTAACAACTAAATTAAATTTTAAAAAAAATAATAATAATAATAAAATATGGCACTTACCTCACACCAATGGGTTTTATTATTAGGTTAGAGGAGGAGGGCGGGTGGGAGACACTACACGTGTAGTGTCTCGGGTTTCCTCTCCACCAGAATTTATTGGTGAGGGACTTCCCAGAAGTCCGCGGTTCGAACTTCCTGTTCCCGCCTTAAACAATAAAATTAAAAAAAAACAACAGCAAAGAGGGCCCCAATTGTGGTCACTGTTCCCGAAATGCTCCCCTACTGAAACTTCTACCACCTGGCCGGGCTCATTCCCCAATACCAGGTCCAGTACCGCCCCTTCCCTAGTTGGACTGTCTACATATTGTTTTAAGAAGCCCTCCTGGATGCTCCTTACAAACTCTGCCCCATCTAAGCCCCTGGCACTAAGTGAGTCCCAGTCAATATTGGGGAAGTTGAAGTCTCCCATCACCACAACCCTGTTGTTTTTACTCTTTTCCAAAATCTGTCTACCTATCTACTCCTCTATCTCCCGCTGGCTGTTGGGAGGGCTGTAGTAAACCCCCAACATTGTGACTGCACCCTTCCTATTCCTGATCTCTACCCATATAGCCTCACTGCCCTCTGAGGTGTCCTCCCGTAGTACAGCTGTGATATCCTCCCTAACCAGTAGCGCAACTCCGCCACCCCTTTTACATCCCCCTCTATCCCGCCAGAAACATCTAAATCCTTAGCTGCCAATCCTGCCCTTCCCTCAACCAGGTCTCTGTAATGGCAACAACATCATAGTTCCAAGTACTAATCCAAGCTCTCATAATTTTGTAGACCTCAATCAGGTCCCCCCTCAACCTCCGTCTTTCCATTGAAAACAATCCTAATCTACTCAACCTTTCTTCATAGCTAGCACCCTCCATACCAGGCAACATCCTGGTGAACCTCCTCTGCACCCTATCTAAAGCATCCACATCCCTCTGGTAATGTGGCGACCAGAAATGCACGCAGTATTCCAAATGTGGCCTAACTAGAGTCCTATACAACTGTAACCTGACCTGCTGACTCTTGTACTCAATACCCAGTCCGATGAAGGCAAGCATGCTGTATGCCTTCTTGACCACTCTATCGACCTGCGTTGCCACCTTCAGGGTACAATGGACCTGAACTCCCAGATCTCTCTGTACATCAATTTTCCCCAGGACTCTTCCATTGACCGTATAGTCCGCTCTTGAATTAGATCTTCCAAAATGCATCACCTCGCATTTGCCTGGATTGAACTCCATCTGCCATTTCTCTGCCCAACTCTCCAATCTATCTATATTTTGCTGTATTCTCTGACAGTCCTCCTCGCTATCTGCAACTCCACCAATCTTAGTATCATCTGCAAACTTGCTAATCAGACCTCCGATACCTTCCTCCAGATCATTTATGTATATCACAAACAACAGTGGTCCGAGCACGGATCCCTGTGGAACACCACTAGTCACCGCTCTCCATTTTGAGACACTCCCTTCCACCACTACTCTCTGTCTCCTGTTGCCCAGCCAGTTCTTTATCCATCTAGCTAGTACACCCTGAACCCCAGACGACTTCACTTTTTCCATCAACCTGCCATGGGAAACTTTATCAAACGCCTGTACATGACATCTACAGCCCTTCCCTCATCAATTAACTGTGTCACTTCCTCAAAGAATTCTATTAGATTTGTAAGACATGACCTTCCCTGCACAAAACCATGCTGCCTATCACTGATAAGTTTATTTTCTTCCAAATGTGAATAGATCCTATCCCTCAGTATCTTCTCCCTCAGTTTGCCTACCACTGACGTCAAGCTCACAGGTCTATAATTCCCTGGATTATCCCTGCTACCCTTATTAAACAAAGGGACAACATTAGCAATTCTCCAGTCCTCCGGGACCTCACCCGTGCTCAAGGATGCTGCAAAGGTATCTGTTAAGGCCCCAGCTATTTTGTCCCTCGCTTCCCTCAGCAACCTGGGATAGTTCCCATCCGGACCTGGGAACTTGTCCACCTTAATGCCTTTTAGAATACCCAAAACTACCACCTTCCTTATGCCGACTTGACCAAGAGTATTTAAACATCCATCCCTAACCTCAACATCCGTCATGTCCCTCTCCTTGGTGAATACCGATGCAAAGTACTCATTAAGAATCTCACCCATTTCCTCTGACTCCACGCATAAATTCCCTCTTTTGTCTTTGAGTGGGCCAATCCTTTCTCTAATTGCCCTCTTGCTCCTTATATACGAATAAAAGGCTTTGGGAATTTCCTTAACCCTGTTCGCCAAAGATATTTCATGACCCCTTTTAGCCCTCTTTATTGCGCGTTTGAGATTTGTCCTGCTTTCCCGATATTCCTCCAAAGCTTCATCAGTTTTAAGTCGCCTAGATCTTATGTATGCTTCCTTTTTCATCTTAGCTAGTCTCACAATTCCACCCGTCATCCATGGTTCCCTAATCTTGCCATTTCTATCCCTCATTTTCACAGGGACATGTCTGTACTGCACTCTAATCAACCTTTCCTTAAAAGACTCCCACATTTCAAATGTGGATTTACCCTTAAACAGCTGCTCCCAATCCACATTCCCTAGCTCCTGCTGAATTCTGTTATACTTGGCCTTTCCCCAATTTAGCACTCTTTCTTTAGGACCACTCTCGTCTTTGTCCATGAGTATTCTAAAACTTAAGGAATTGTGATCGCTATTCCCAAAGTAATCACCGACTGACACGACTGCAGAAAATACGGAGGCATGGGATTCAGGGTGATTTAGCAGTTTGGATCAGAAATTGGCTAGCTGGAAGAAGACAAAGGGTGGTGGTTGATGGGAAATGTTCAGACTGGAGTCCAGTTACTAGTGGTGTACCACAAGGATCTGTTTTGGGGCCACTGCTGTTTGGCATTTTTATAAATGACCTGGAGGAGGGCGTAGAAGGATGGGTGAGTGAATTTGCAGATGACACTAAAGTCGGTGGAGTTGTGGACAGTGCGGAAGGATGTTACAAGTTACAGAGGGACATAGATAAGCTGCAGCGCTGGGCTGAGAGGTGGCAAATGGAGTTTAATGCAGAAAAGTGTGAGGTGATTCATTTTGGAAGGAATAACAGGAAGACAGAGTACTGGGCTAATGGTAAGATTCTTGGCAGTGTGGATGAGCAGAGAGATCTCAGTGTCCATATACATAGATCCCTGAAAGTTGCCACCCAGGTTGAGAGGGTTGTTAAGAAGGCGTACGGTGTGTTAGCTTTTATTGGTAGAGGGATTGAGTTTCGGAGCCATGAGGTCATGTTGCGGCTGTACAAAACTCTGGTGCGGCCGCATTTGGAGTATTGCGTGCAGTTCTGGTCGCTGCATTATAGGAAGGATGTGGAAGCATTGGAAAGGGTGCAGAGGAGATTTACCAGAATGTTGCCTGGTATGGAGGGAAGATCTTATGAGGAAAAGCTGAGGGACTTGAGGCTGTTTTCGTTAGAGAGAAGAAGGTTAAGAGGTGACTTAATTGAGGCATACAAGATGATCAGAGGATTGGATTGGGTGGACAGTGAGAGCCTTTTTCCTCGGATGATGATGTCTAGCACGAGGGGACATAGCTTTAAATTGAGGGGAGATAGATATAACACAGATGTCAGAGGTAGCTGTTCTTTACTCAGAGAGTAGTAAGGGCGTGGAATGCCCTGCCTGCAACAGTAGTGGACTCGCCAACACTAAGGACATTCAAATGGTCATTGGATAAACATATGGACAATAAGGGAATAGTGTAGATGGGCTTTAGAGTGGTTTCACAGGTCGGCGCAACATCGAGGGCCGAAGGGCCTGTACTGCGCTGTAATGTTCTATGTTCTATGTTCTATGGATAAAGAACTGGCTGGGCAACAGGAGACAGAGAGTAGTGGTGGAAGGGAGTGTCTCAAAATGGAGAAAGGTGACTAGTGGTGTTCCACAGGGATCCGTGCTCGGACCACTGTTGTTTGTGATACACATAAATGATCTGGACGAAGGTATAGGTGGTCTGATTAGCAAATTTGCAGATGATATTAAGATTGGTGGAGTTGCAGATAGCGAGGAGGACTGTCAGAGAATTCAGCAAAATATAGATAGATTGGAGAGTTGGGCAGAGAAATGGCAGATGGAGTTCAATCCAGGCAAATGCGAGGTGATGCATTTTGGAAGATCTAATTCAAGAGCAGCCTATATGGTGAATGGAAGAGTCCTGGGGAAAATTGATGTACAGAGAGATCTGAGAGTTCAGGTCCATTGTACCCTGAAGGTGGCAACGCAGGTCAATAGAGTGGTCAAGAAGGCATAGAACATAGAACGATACAGCGCAGTACAGGCCCTTCGGCCCACGATGTTGCACCGAAACAAAAGCCATCTAACCTACACTATGCCATTATCATCCATATGCTTATCCAATAAACTTTTAAATGCCCTCAATGTTGGCGAGTTCACTACTGTTGCAGGTAGGGCATTCCACGGCCTCACCACTCTTTGCGTAAAGAACCTACCTCTGACCTCTGTCGTATATCTATTACCCCTCAGTTTAAAGCTATGTCCCCTCGTGCTAGCCATTTCCATCCGCGGGAGAAGGCTCTCACTGTCCACCCTATCTAACCCCCTGATCATTTTGTATGCCTCTATTAATTCTCCTCTTAACCTTCTTCTCTCTAACGAAAACAACCTCAAGTCCATCAGCCTTTCCTCATAAGATTTTCCCTCCATACCAGGCAACATCCTGGTAAATCTCCTCTGCACACGCTCCAAAGCCTCCACGTCCTTCCTATAATGCGGTGACCAGAGCTGTACGCAATACTCCAAATGCGGCCGTACCAGAGTTCTGTACAGCTGCAACATGACCTCCTGACTCCGGAACTCAATCCCTCTACCAATAAAGGCCAACACTCCATAGGCCTTCTTCACAACCCTATCAACCTGGGTGGCAACTTTCAGGGATCTATGTACATGGACACCTAGATCCCTCTGCTCATCCACACTTCCAAGAACTTTACCATTAGCCAAATATTCCGCATTCCTGTTATTCCTTCCAAAGTGAATCACCTCACAATTCTCTACATTAAACTCCATTTGCCACCTCTCAGCCCAGCTCTGCAGCTTATCTATATCCCTCTGTAACCTGCTACATCCTTCCACACTATCGACAACACCACCGACTTTTGTGTCGTCTGCAAATTTGCTCACCTACCCTTCTGCGCCCTCCTCTAGGTCGTTGATATAAATGACAAACAGCAACGGCCCCAGAACAGATCCTTGTGGTACGCCACTTGTAACTGAACTCCATTCTGAACATTTCCCATCAACCACCATCCCCTGTCTTCTTTCAGCTAGCCAATTTCTGATCCACATCTCTAAATCACCCTCAATCCCCATCCTCTGTATTTTCTGCAATAGCCTACCGTGGGGAACCTTATCAAACGCTTTGCTGAAATCCATATACACCACATCAACTGCTCTACCCTCGTCTACCTGTTCAGTCACCTTCTCAAAGAACTCGATAAGGTTTGTGAGGCATGGCCTACCCTTCACAAAGCCATGCTGACTATCCCTGATCATATTATTCCTATCTAGATGATTATAAATCTTGTCTCTTATAATCCCCTCCCAGACTTTACCCACAACAGACGTGAGGCTCACCGGTCTATAGTTGCCGGGGTTGTCTCTACTCCCCTTTTTGAACAAAGGGACCACATTTGAACCAATGTTCAAATGTGGTCCCTTTGAACCACATTTGAATTTCATCTGAACCTGAGGGGCACAAATATCCTGGGGGGGAGATTTGTTAGTGCTCTTTGGGGGGGTTTAAACTAATGCAGCAGGGGCATGGGAACCTGGATTGTAGTTTTAGGGTAAGGGAGAATGAGAGTATAGAGGTCAGGAGCACAGATTTGACGTCGCAGGAGGGGGCCAGCATTCAGGTAGGTGGTTTGAAGTGTGTCTACTTCAATGCCAGGAGTATACGAAACAAGGTAGGGGAACTGGCAGCGTGGGTTGGTACCTGGGACTTCGATGTTGTGGCCATTTCGGAGACATGGATAGAGCAGGGACAGGAATGGATGTTGCAGGTTCCGGGGTTTAGGTGTTTTAGTAAGCTCAGAGAAGGAGGCAAAAGAGGGGGAGGTGTGGCGCTGCTAGTCAAGAGCAGTATTACGGTGGCGGAGAGGATGCTAGATGGGGACTCTTCTGCCGAGGTAGTATTGGCTGAAGTTAGAAACAGGAAAGGAGAGGTCACCCTGTTGGGAGTTTTTTATAGGCCTCCTAATAGTTCTAGGGATGTAGAGGAAAGGATGGCGAAGATGATTCTGGATATGAGCGAAAGTAACAGGGTAGTTATTATGGGAGACTTTAACTTTCCAAATATTGACTGGAAAAGATATAGTTCGAGTACAATAGATGGGTCGTTTTTTGTACAGTGTGTGCAGGAGGGTTTCCTGAAACAATATGTTGACAGGCCAACAAGAGGCGAGGCCACGTTGGATTTGGTTTTGGGTAATGAACCAGGCCAGGTGTTGGATTTGGAGGTAGGAGAGCACTTTGGGGACAGTGACCACAATTCGGTGACGTTTACGTTAATGATGGAAAGGGATAAGTATACACCGCAGGGCAAGAGTTATAGCTGGGGGAAGGGCAATTATGATGCCATTAGACGTGACTTGGGGGGGATAAGGTGGAGACGTAGGCTGCAAGTGTTGGGCACACTGGATAAGTGGGGCTTGTTCAAGTGGGGCTACTGCGTGTTCTTGATAAGTATGTACCGGTCAGACAGGGAGGAAGGCGTCGAGCGAGGGAACCGTGGTTTACCAAGGAAGTGGAATCTCTTGTTAAGAGGAAGAAGGAGGCCTATGTGAAGATGAAGTGTGAAGTTTCGGTTGGGGCGATGGATAGTTACAAGGTAGCGAGGAAGGATCTAAAGAGAGAGCTAAGACGAGCAAGGAGGGGACATGAGAAGTATTTGGCAGGAAGGATCAAGGAAAACCCAAAAGCTTTCTATAGGTATGTCAGGAATAAGCGAATGACTAGGGAAAGAGTAGGACCAGTCAAGGACAGGGATGGGAAATTGTGTGTGGAGTCTGAAGAGATAGGCGAGATACTAAATGAATATTTTTCGTCAGTATTCACTCAGGAAAAAGATAATGTTGTGGAGGAGAATGCTGAGCCCCAGGCTAATAGAATAGATGGCATTGAGGTACGTAGGGAAGAGGTGTTGGCAATTCTGGACAGGCTGAAAATAGATAAGTCCCCGGGACCTGATGGGATTTATCTTAGGATTCTATGGGAGGCCAGGGAAGAGATTGCTGGACCTTTGGCTTTGATTTTTATGTCATCATTGGCTACAGGAATAGTGCCAGAGGACTGGAGGACAGCAAATGTGGTCCCTTTGTTCAAAAAGGGGAGCAGAGACAACCCCGGCAACTATAGACCGGTGAGCCTCTAGTAGTGGGTAAAGTCTTGGAGGGGATTATAAGGGACAAGATTTATAATCATCTAGATAGGAATAATATGATCAGGGATAGTCAGCATGGCTTTGTGAAGGGTAGGTCATGCCTCACAAACCTTATCGAGTTCTTTGAGAAGGTGACTGAACAGGTAGATGAGGGTAGAGCAGTTGATGTGGTGTATATGGATTTCAGCAAAGCGTTTGATAAGGTTCCCCACGGTAGGCTATTGCAAAAAATACGGAGGCTGGGGATTGAGGGTGATTTAGAGATGTGGATCAGAAATTGGCTAGCTGAAAGAAGACAGAGGGTGGTGGTTGATGGGAAATGTTCAGAATGGAGTACAGTCACAAGTGGAGTACCACAAGGATCTGTTCTGGGGCCGTTGCTGTTTGTCATTTTTATCAATGACCTAGAGGAAGGCGCAGAAGGGTGGGTGAGTAAATTTGCAGACGATACTAAAGTCGGTGGTGTTGTCGATAGTGTGGAAGGATGTAGCAGGTTACAGAGGGATATAGATAAGCTGCAGAGCTGGGCTGAGAGGTGGCAAATGGAGTTTAATGTAGAGAAGTGTGAGGTGATTCACTTTGGAAGGAATAACAGGAATGCGGAATATTTGGCTAATGGTAAAGTTCTTGAAAGTGTGGCTGAGCAGAGGGATCTAGGTGTCCATGTACATAGATCCCTGAAAGTTGCCACCCAGGTTGATAGGGTTGTGAAGAAGGCCTATGGAGTGTTGGCCTTTATTGGTAGAGGGATTGAGTTCCGGAGTCGGGAGGTCATGTTGCAGCTGTACAGAACTCTGGTCCGGCCGCATTTGGAGTATTGCGTACAGTTCTGGTCACCGCATTATAGGAAGGACGTGGAGGCTTTGGAGCGGGTGCAGAGGAGATTTACCAGGATGTTGCCTGGTATGGAGGGAAAATCTTATGAGGAAAGGCTGACGGACTTGAGGTTGTTTTCGTTGGAGAGAAGAAGGTTAAGAGGAGACTTAATAGAGGCATACAAAATGATCAGGGGGTTGGATAGGGTGGACAGTGAGAGCCTTCTCCCGCGGATGGATATGGCTGGCACGAGGGGACATAACTTTAAACTGAGGGGTAATAGATATAGGACAGAGGTCAGAGGTAGGTTCTTTACGCAAAGAGTAGTGAGGCCGTGGAATGCCCTACCTGCTACAGTAGTGATCTCGCCAACATTGAGGGCATTTAAAAGTTTATTGGATAAACATATGGATGATAATGGCATAGTGTAGGTTAGATGGCTTTTGTTTCGGTGCAACATCGTGGGCCGAAGGGCCTGTACTGCGCTGTATTGTTCTATGTTCTATGTTCTATTTGCTATCCTCCAGTCCTCTGGCACTATTCCTGTAGCCAATGATGACATAAAAATCAAAGGTTGCCTTCATCGGACGGGGTATTGAGTACAAGAGTCGGCAGGTCATGTTACAGTTGTATTGGACTTTGGTTAGGCCACATTTGGAATACTGCGTGCAGTTCTGGTCGCCACATTACCAGAAGGATGTGGATGCTTTAGAGAGGGTGCAGAGGAGGTTCACCAGGATGTTGCCTGGTATGGAGGGTGCTAGCTATGAAGAAAGGTTGAGTAGATTAGGATTGTTTTCGTTGGAAAAACGGCGGTTGAGGGGGGACCTGATTGAGGTATAAAAAATTGAGAGATGTGGATAGCAACAAACCTTTTCCAAGAGTGGGGGTGTCAATTACAAGGGGTCACGATTTCAAGGTGAGAGGGGGAAAGTTTAAGGGAGATGTGCGTGGAAAGTTTTTTACGCAGAGGGTGGTGGGTGCCTGGAACGCTTTGCCAGCGGAGGTGGTAGAGGCGGGCACGATAGCATCATTTAAGATGCAACTAGACAGATATATGAACGGGCGGGGAACAGAGGGAAGTAGATCCTTGGAAAATAGGCGACAGGTTTAGATAAAGGATCTGGATCGGCGCAGGCTGGGAGGGCCGAAGGGCCTGTTCCTGTGCTGTAATTTTCTTTGTACGCCGGCTCTGGACGGAGTCTCCAGTTAGCACATGGGACCAACGCTGCCGGCCACTCGGCCCGTCGGGGCCGGAGCATCGGGGGCTGGGCCTCCGGTAACATCCTGAGGCCGTCAATCCGGCGCACTCCTAGAGTCTGCTGCTTTGGAGAGGGCGGAGCATCGTGACGTCTGCGACGCCCCCGATCTCCGGCCATTTGGCGACTGGAGAATCCCGCCCACAGTCTTTATCCCCTTTGTCTGAACTCTGCACAGGAACCTCAGCCTGACTTTACTGAATGTTCCCCATTTAAGCTTCAATTGGAGCTCTTTCCAGCCCCTGAGTTACACCGTTAGAATGTTACAGACCTGTGGAAAAATGACTGGTGCTTTCACCTTCGAGAATTTTCCCAGTTCTGGTGGCCGTCTGGACAATTAAGAACGTACGAGTCGGCTATCTGGCCCTTTGCCCCTGCTGCACCATTCAATAAGATCCTGGCTGATCTTTTCGTGGACTCAAATCCACTTACCCTCCCGCTCAGCATAACCCTTAATTCCTTTACTGATCAAAATCTTTGTCTTAAACATTCAACTGCCTCACTGGGCAGGGAATTCCACAGATTCACAACCCTTTGGGTGAAGAAGTTCTTCCTCGATTCTATTCTAAATGTAACTTGTGGCAATAAAGATTATTAGAAATTCCATTTGCCTTAATTACCTGCAAACTATTTGCGATTCATGCACAAGGACGCCCAGGTCCCTCTGCACAGCAGCTTGCGGCAATTTTTAATATTTAAATAATAGTCCATTTTGCTGTTATTCCCCCCAAAATGGTTGACCTCACATTTACAAAGAATTGTATCTGTCAGACTCTGGCCGAGAGAGACTCTTCAAGCTCCTTATTCGCTGGCTTCCTTCACTGAATTGAAATAAAAGATGGAGCCCCTTAAAAGACCCGCTTCTCTTCCTGGAGGTTTCTGACAGGCTCCACCAATCACAGGCAACAAGAGAATACTGAGAACTCTACATGCACTGATTCGCTGCTTGCCAAGTCTATCAAATAAACATCCCAGGCTCTGCCACAGAACCTAAAGGGGATGTCTTGGCCTGGTCCATGAGGACAGGGGTGTTCCAGTGTCCAAAGACTGCAATCTAAATGGAAATCCCAAAGGGTGCAGTAATTTTGTTGCAGCTAACCAGAATACCGTAGATCAAAGCAGGCAACAGCGTGGGGATAAAAAGGGAAACATGGCAGACAAAAGGTGTTACAACAATATCCTAACACTTGCCTGTCTGCGTTTATTCTTCAGCTTCCCTGGTTCCTCAGCACTATCTGTCCCTCCACATATGGTTATCCACTTCGATCGCAAAAGTGGGAAGACAGATTATTATTTGGGTGTAAATTGAGAGGTGGATACTCAAAGACCTTGGTATCCTCATGCATCAGGTGCTGAAAGTAAGCGTACAGGTACTGCAGGCAGTAAAGAAGGTAAACGGTATGCATTTTGGTCGAGGAATCCTACAATTGTATAGGGCGTGGGTGAGGCCATACTAGAGTACTGTGAGCAGTTTTGGTCTCCTCATCTGAGGAAGGATGTTCTTGTGATAGCGGGAGTGCAACACCGGTTTACCCGTCTGATTCCTGGGATGGCGGGACTGTTAAATGAGGAGAGACCAAGTCAAGTAGGATTACATTTAGTGGAGTTCAGAAGAGTGAGAGGGGATCGCATAGAAACTTAGAAATTCTAACAGGATTAGACAGGGTCGATTCAGAAAGAATGTCCCAATTGAGCAGTGGGCTAAATCGCTGGCTTGTAATACAGAACAATGCCAGCAGCGTGGGTTCAATTCCCGTACCAGCCTCCCCGAACAGGCGCCGGAATGTTGCGACTAGGGGCTTGTCACAGTAACCTCATTGAAGCCAACTTGTGACAATAATTGATTATGTTATTATTATTGTTTTTATTATTATACGTGGGGGAACCCAGAACGAGGGGTCACAGTTTGAGGATAAGGGGCAAACCTTTTAGGACTGAGGTGAGGAGGAATATCTTCACCCAGAGAGCGGAGAATCTGTGGAATTCGCTCCCGCAGAAAGTAGTTGAGGCAAAAGCATTGTTATTTCAAGAAGGAATTCGATACAGCTCTTGGAGCTAAAGGGATCGAGGGATATGGGGGTTGGGGAGGCGAGATCAGGGTATTGAATTTGATGCGCCATGATCATGGCGGGGCAGGCTTGAAGGGTCGAATGGCCCTCCTCCTATTTTCTATCTATGTTTCTATATATCTTTGAATCAGCCACAAACTTCGCAGCACGGTGGCACAGTGGGGCAGCACGGTGGCACAGTGGGGCAGCACGGTGGCACAGTGGGGCAGCACGGTGGCACAGTGGGGCAGCACGGTGGCACAGTGGGGCAGCACGGTGGCACAGTGGGGCAGCACGGTGGCACAGTGGGGCAGCACGGTGGCACAGTGGGGCAGCACGGTGGCACAGTGGGGCAGCACGGTGGCACAGTGGGGCAGCACGGTGGCACAGTGGGGCAGCACGGTGGCACAGTGGGGCAGCACGGTGGCACAGTGGGGCAGCACGGTGGCACAGTGGGGCAGCACGGTGGCACAGTGGGGCAGCACGGTGGTTAGCACTGTTACCTCACAGCGTCAGACACCCATCGTTCGATTCCAACCTCGGGTGACTCTGAAGTTTGCAGGTTCTTACCCATAATCCAAAGATGTACAGTTTGGTGGCTTGGCCATGCTAAACTATCCCGACATGGGAGAGTTGGGAAAGGGCGGGGAATTGGGCCTGTGTAGGGGGTTGGTGCAGACTCGATGGGCAGAATGGCCTCCTTCTGCACTGTAGGGATTCTATTCTATGACCAATGCCCTCAGTTCCTCCTTCCAGATCGTTAATGTATATCGTGAATAGTTGTCCCAATACTGACCCCTGCAGAACACCATCAGTCACCGACTGCCATCCTGAAAAAGACCCCTTTATCCCCACTCTCTGCCTTCTGCCAGTCAGGCAATCCTCTATCCATGCCCAGTACCTCATCCTTCACACCAGGGGCTCTTCTTTCCAGTAACAGGCCTCCGAACCGCTCCATTCTCTCCCCGCTGTGACACAATGTTTGTGGCACGGGGCGCCAGGCGACCAAAATGTGGCAACTTAAATCATTGGGGGCTGGAGAGAGAAAAGAGCCTGGGCCCAGTAAATATCCCTCAGCCTTTGTGTGATGGAGAGTTTCCTAACTCCTCTCCGGAATGGTCTGGTCTCTGATTTTCAGCTGATGTCTCTTTGTCCCGGGCCTGCATTCCCTCCTCTATCCTGCCCCAAATCGAGTGGGATCGCTCTAACACAAACCGCCCGCGAGGAAAACTAGTGTCGGGATAGACTGAGGAAAAGCCAGCCGGTGAAGTCCGGCATTTCCAAGTTTACATCAATAATTCCAACATTTCCAGATTGGAGATGAAACTTTGGGAACTTGATGCTGTGGTGGCTAAGTGTGTCCGTGTGATGTCATCACCCGCTGCCCAATTCGAGTTGCATGGCAACAGCTAACAGATCAAAACATATCACCGATAAACAATTCCCATTAAAATCTTCTCCAAAGTGGTTTCCTCCTTCACACAGTCGCGGAATCTTCACTCTTGTGGTGTGAATATAGTTTGAATCTCAGATTCTCTGTCAGCCTGTTTTTGTCCGAATCGATGTAAAATGTTTTCCTCCTCATCTCGGTCCTTCAAGTCTTTATTTTTCTGCGTTGATCATTATTATCTCATTTGGTACTGAGTGACTTTCTCTCACCTTCTTCTTGACGGCCACCATTTGACCCATCAGCCATGTTGTACGGATGGCACTCCTCACCGGTCATCCAGGGACAACTCCTCCAGTATCCCAGCCTGCACTGCACCAGCCATTCCTATCCTCACCGGTCATCCAGGGACAACTCCTCCAGTATCCCAGCCTGCACTGCACCAACCATTCCTATCCTCACCAGTCATCCAGGGACATCTCCTCCAGTATCCCAGCCTGCACTGCACCAGCCATTCCTATCCTCACCGGTCATCCAGGGACAACTCCTCCAGTATCCCAGCCTGCACTGCACCAGCCATTCCTATCCTCACCGGTCATCCAGGGACAACTCCTCCAGTATCCCAGCCTGCACTGCACCAGCCAGTCCTATCCTCACCGGTCATCCAGGGACAACTCCTCCAGTATCCCAGCCTGCACTGCACCAGCCATTCCTATCCTCACCGGTCATCCAGGGACAACTCCTCCAGTATCCCAGCCTGCACTGGCATTCGGCCATTCCCATTCTCACCAGTCATCCAGGGACAGCTCCTCCAGTATCCCAGCCTGCACTGCACCAACTACAAGTGGGAGGGGTTGTATTTGTGACATCACCACAGCTTTACAAAGTCTCCATGGCAACAAACAAACAAATGAAACTTGGGTGATAAATATCAGATAATTACTGATAAACCCAACAGTGAATTGAGGAGAAATGTCTTGACGCAGAGAGTGGGGAGAATGAGAACCACAAAGAGGAGTTGGGGTGAGAGTCACCAAAACCTTTCAGGAGGCTCGATAAACACATGAGGGAGAAATGAACAGAAGGATAGACTGAGCAGAGAGCTGGGGATTGGAGAGGGGCTGGGGGAGGTGGAGAGAGAAAGCGGCCTGACAGTCTCTCACTGGGCCTCAGCCTCAGATACCAGCGAGAGATCACCTTCTCCCGAGCCTGCGATCCTGCCTCCTCACTTCCCCCTCTCACTCACGCTCTCCTTGCCGGCTGTCGGCTGGGTCTGTCTGACTGTCTCCATGGTGTCCACTCCAAGGTTCTTTGATGTTTCAACAGGTGGAGTTTTACTCATATTACTCGCACTAATATTGTTCAAACTAATGTTACTGATGTTACTCACACTAATAATTCTAATCTCACTCATACTAACATATTTCTAATATTACACTCTAATATTGCTCATACTATTTTAAAAAAATGTTGAGTACCCAATTATTTTTTTTCCCAATTAAAGGGCAATTTTGCATGTCTGCAGGGGTGGGACCCACGCAGACACGGGGAGGATGTGCAAACTCCACAAAGGCAGTGATCCTGGGCTAGCATCGAGCCCGGTCCTCGGTGCTGTGAGGCAGCAGTGCTAACCACTGTGCCACAGTGCCGCCCCATATTACTGATACTAATGATACTGATATATTTCTAACATGTCACAACAATATGACTAATATTACTCACACTGACAGTTCGAATGTTACTCGTACTAATTTCTAGTATTACTCATACCACTATTACTAATATTACTCATATTATTACTACTCATTCTTGTTACACGTTGTAGTTACCGTTGTACAAAGAGTCAAAAGTCCTGTTCCTTTTCACCAAACACCATTTATTTCACTTCCACAGCCTCTGCACAAAACTCGAACAACGCACCACCTGACACAAGGGCCACCTGAAGCCCCTTTACATATCAGTGTCAATCATTGGATACTTAACATAAATGAGACAACTAATTGCAATGGCTCTTAATGCATTACTTAACTCTTAACCCATTACTCAACAGTCTCCCCTTCCTTGGAGAAAAAAAAAATTAGGTGAAAACAAAATTTCAAGAAACTCAAAAACACACGGAATTTCCCCCCTTCTTTTTTTTCAAATTTTTTTTTTTGGAAGAAATAATAAAGACACAGAAACAGGCGCCCTTCATTAACAATATCCCAAAGTAAAATTTCTGTCAATATCTGAGATATATAAAAGGCCATATCCACCGCCTCTACAAAGCTTAACGTCTCAGCAGCCAAAGTGCTTTCGATCACTTTCCTTATTTTCTTTGTTTCCCACACACGAGGACAACGTTTACCATTGTTCCCCAAGAGAAAAAATATAAAATCTATGCTTGACTTGCATAGGACGCATCACTATAAACTATGAGTTTCAAGTGCCTAAGGTCACTAAAACCGGGAACTTCAAAACACACTCCTGCATTTTTATTTTGGCCAACGCTTTATTTGCTCTCATTATTACTTCCACTTTGGGATCATTCATTTTTGTACTGAACTCTGAGAAATCAAAACTCACATCCGGTCTAGTCTGTCTACCTAACCAGTTCAGTTGCCCAATTAAACTTCGCAGTTGCTCTTTTTCTATCTTTGAAACCATTGCGTCTTTTTGTGAAACTCGGCCACGACTAATTGCTATTGGGGTGATGCTTTCCAAATAAGATTGCTGACGTAAAGTTGCCCCTAACTTAGTCTGTCCGATTTCCAGTCCAATATATTTAAATGCTCCGGAAGCCTGACTTCCAACCCTGAATTCTTTCCTCAAACCAGAGATTACAATAGCTTCAAAACCACTAGTCCCACCCCACAAAAAATCATCGACATGCATCATAAAGATGCCAGAAAGGTTCCCTTTATAGTGCCAGTAAAACATTGCAGGGTCTGCTTTCAACTGGTAACAGCCTAACTTTAACAAAACTGACCTTACCGAAAAATACCAGACTCTAGATGCAACATTTAATCCATATACACATTTGTTCAACTTCCAGAGTACCCCTTCTGTGTTAGCTGCTTCTTTAGGAGGACGGAGAAAAATGTCTCTCTGGAGCTGATGCCCCTGCAAGAAGGCAGCTTTCAAATCTATAGATTTGCATTCCCATGCCTTTATGGCTAAAAGAAGATATTTAAAATTAACCTTTCCTGCTGCAGGTGAATCAACCCTTAAATCCTGATCTTCTAAGTTTTCTTCAAATCCCCTTGCCACGAGCCTGGCCTTTGCCTTATAAGTTCCATCCGGAAGAACCTTTTCTGTGCAAATCCATCTGTTGGATAGAGCTCTTTGTCCCCTATCCGGTACTTCTGTGTATACCCCAAATTCACTCCAACTATGCAGTTCTTGCTGTTTAGCTTCTTTAATAACTTTTCATATAATTTATTGGAAGCCACAAAAATCTCACGTGCATGTGGGCTTATACCCCCCGTTCCCGTATTCGTAGTCTTACTCATGTTCCGAGACCTTGGTAAACTACGTCCCCTCTCCCGCCTGGTATCTCGTTCTGTACTGCTACTGCTTGATCTTTCCTATCTGCTGTGGGATGTCCTTTCAAAATTCTCGACCTTTTCCTACGGACCTGTTCACTATCCGATGTACTATCTGAACTGGCACTGCGTTTCTGTAACCTCCATTTTTTGAACTTTGTTTTCCCAATCCATTGGCTTAACTCCCTCCCCTGAATGCTGTACATTCAACCAATGTTTATACTTTCCAGTGGCCTTCCCTGCTCTACTAATAACAGTTGCATCCTTCCATTGACGAGACCCTTCAGGCAAGTATGTCACCTTTGTACCAACGTTTGGTAGTTATCCTTTCAGAAAAATGGCTTTATCCCAGATCTTAAGGTCCACAGCCACAAAGTCGTTAAAATCCTTGGCCAAAGGTAGGGATACTATCGGTCATGCTGGTGACCTCTGGATCCCCCACAACTGGCATGGCCAGCCCGTCGAGGAACTGCTTCATCTTCGCGTCCCCCTCCGGGGCTGGCAGGTGTACAGTCCCAGGTAAAAGTTTGCGAAGGTCCCGTTGATCTGGTCTGGAGCTGTGACCACCCCCCCGTTCCCGTCCCTTACCTGGGCTACCTCTCTTGTGACAGCCTCTTCCTCAGCTGGTGTGCCAGCAGGCGGCTGGCTTTGTCTCCATGGTGGTAGAGTGCCTCCCATGTCTGTTGAAGCTGGTTCACTGCTTTCCCAGTGGACAGCAGCTCAAATTCTAGTTGGAGATTTTCCTCTCCGCCAGCAGCTCCCAGTCGGGATCATGGAATACCGTTGATCCATTTCCAATATGGAGTTGATCAGCAGCTGCCTGGACGACCTTTCCTTCCTGTCTCTCAGTGCCCGCAACGCTATTATTTCCCCTCTGGTCACCGCCTTCAGTTCCTCCCGGATTGTGGAGGGAGAGACCTCCCCATTCTGGGGGCAGCTCACACACCCGGCGATGGGCTGTGACATGTTTTGCAGAACGCCGTGTCGGCAAGGAGGGCTGTGTCCACCCTCCATGGGGGGTGCTGGGCCCGGCCCATCTCCAACCTCAATCCACATCATGTGTAGCGTGGTCCCGAGATTACTACCCACGTGGTGTGGAACGTGGTCCGAGATTACTATCCACGTGGTGTGGAGCGTGGTCCGAGATTACTATCCACGTGGTGTGGAGCGTGGTCCGAGATTACTATCCACGTGGTGTGGAGCGTGGTCCGAGATTACTATCCACGTGGTGTGGAGCGTGGTCCGAGATTACTATCTACGGAATGTGAAGCGTTGTCCGAGATTACTAACCACGCGGTGTGAAGCGTGGTCCGAGATTACTATCCACGTGGTGTGGAGCGTTGTCCGAGATTACTATCCACGCGGTGTGAACCGTGGTCCGAGATTACTATCCACGCGGTGTGAAGCGTGGTCCGAGATTACTATCCACGTGGTGTAGAGCGTGGTCCGAGATGACTATCTACGGAATGTGGAGCGTTGTCCGAGATTACTATCCACGCGGTGTGAAGCGTTGTCCGAGATTACTATCCACGCGGTGTGAAGCGTGGTCCGAGATTACTATCCACGTGGTGTGGAGCGTGGTCCGAGATTACTATCTACGGAATGTGGAGCGTTGTCCGAGATTACTATCCACGCGGTGTGAAGCGTGGTCCGAGATTACTATCCACGCGGTGTGGAGCATTGTCCGAGATTACTTTCATAGAACATAGAACATAGAACAATACAGCGCAGTACAGGCCCTTCGGCCCACGATGTTGCACCGAAACAAAAGCCATCCAACCTACACTATGCCATTATCATCCATATGTTTATCCAATAAACTTTTAAATGCCTTCAATGTTGGCAAGTTCACCACTGTAGCAGGTAGGGCATTCCACGGCCTCACTACTCTTTGCGTAAAGAACCTACCTCTGACCTCTGTCCTATATCTATTACCCCTCAGTTTAAAGTTATGTCCCCTCGTGCCAGCCATATCCATCCGCGGGAGAAGGCTCTCACTGTCCACCCTATCCAACCCCCTGATCATTTTGTATGCCTCTATTAAGTCTCCTCTTAACCTTCTTCTCTCCAACGAAAACAACCTCAAGTCCATCAGCCTTTCCTCATAAGATTTTCCCTCCATACCAGGCAACATCCTGGTAAATCTCCTCTGCACCCGCTCCAAAGCCTCCACGTCCTTCCTATAATGCGGTGACCAGAACTGTACGCAATACTCCAAATGCGGCCGTGCCAGAGTTCTGTACAGCTGCAACATGACCTCCCGACTCCGGAACTCAATCCCTCTACCAATAAAGGCCAACACTCCATAGGCCTTCTTCACAACCCTATCAACCTGGGTGGCAACTTTCAGGGATCTATGTACATGGACACCTAGATCCCTCTGCTCATCCACACTTTCAAGAACTTTACCATTAGACAAATATTCCGCATTCCTGTTATTCCTTCCAAAGTGAATCACCTCACACTTCTCTACATTAAGCGTGGTCCGAGATTACTATCCACGTGGTGTGGAGGGTGGTCCGAGATTACTATCCACGTGGTGTGGAGCGTGGTCCGAGATTACTATCCACACGGTGTGGAGCGTGGTCCGTGATTACTATCCACGTGGTGTGGAGCGAAGTCCGAGATTACTATCCACGTGGTGTGGAGCGTGGTCCGAGATTACTATCCACGTGGTGAGGAGCGTGGTCCGAGATTACTATCTACGTGGTGTGGAGCGTGGTCCGAGATTACTATCCACGTGATGTGGAGCGTGGTCTGAGATTACTATCCACGTGGTGTGCAGCGTGGTCCGAGATTACAATCCACGTGGTGTGGAGTGTGGTCCGAGATTACTATCCCCGTGGTGTGGAGTGTGGTCTGAGATTACTATCCACGTGGTGTGGACCGTGGTCCGAGATTACTATCCACGTGGTGTGGAGGGTGGTCAGAGATTACTATCCACGTGGTGTGGAGTGTGGTCTGAGATTACTATCCACGTGGTGTGGAGCGTGGTCCGAGATTACTATCCACGTGGTGTGGAGCGTGGTCCGAGATTACTATCCACGTGGTGTGGAGGGTGGTCCGAGATTACTATCCACGTGGCGTGGAGCGTTGTCCGAGATTACTATCCACACGGTGTGGAGCGTGGTCCGAGATTACTATCCACGTGTTGTGGAGCGTGGTACGAGATTACTATCCACGTGGTGTGGAGCGTGGTCCGAGATTACTATCCACGTGGTGTGGAGCGAGGTCCGAGATTACTATCCATGTGGTGTGGAGCGTGGTCCGAGATTCCTATCCATCCGGTGTGGAGCGTGGTCCGAGATTACTACCCACGTGTTGTGGAGCGTGGTCCGAGATTACTATCCACGTGGTGTGGAGCGTGGTCTGAGATTACTATCCATGTGTTGTGGAGCGTTGTCCGAGATTACTATCCACATGGTGTGGATTGCGGTCCGAGATTACTATCCCCGTGGTGTGGAGCGTGTTCCGAGATTACTATCCACCCGGTGTGGGGCGTGGTCCGAGATTACTATCCACGTGGTGTGGAGCGTGGTGCGAGATTACTATCCCCGTGGTGTGGAGCGTGGTCCGAGATTACTATCCACGTGGTGTGGAGCGTGGTCCGAGATTCCTATCCACCCGGTGTGGGGCGTGGTCCGAAATTACTATCCACGTGGTGTGGAGCGTGGTCCGAGATTACTATCCAAGTGGTGTGGAGCGTGGTCCGAGATTACTATCCACGTGGTGTGGAGCGTGGTCCGAGATTACTGTCCACGTGGTGTGGAGCGTGGTCCGAGAATACTATCCACGCGGTGTGAAGCGTTGTCCGAGATTACTATCCACGCGGTGTGAAGCGTGGTCCGAGATTACTATCCACGTGGTGTGGAGCGTGGTCCGAGATTACTATGTACGGAATGTGGAGCGTTGTCCGAGATTACTATCCACGCGGTGTGAAGCGTTGTCCGAGATTACTATGCACGCGGTGTGAAGCGTGGTCCGAGATTACTTTCCACGTGGTGTGGAGCGTGGTCCGAGATTACTATCTACGGAATGTGGAGCGTTGTCCGAGATTACTATCCACGTGGTGTGAAGCGTGGTCCGAGATTACTTTCCACGTGGTGTGGAGCGTGGTCCGAGATTACTATCTACGGAATGTGGAGCGTTGTCCGAGATTACTATCCACGGGGTGTGAAGCGTTGTCCGAGATTACTATCCACGTGGTGTGGAGCGTTGTCCGAGATTACTATCCATGTGGTGTGGAGCGTGGTCCGAGATTACTATCCACGTGGTGTGGAGCGTTGTCCGAGATTACTATCCATGTAGTGTGGAGCGTGGTCCGAGATTACTATCCATGTGGTGTGGAGCGTGGTCCGAGATTACTATCCACGTGGTGTGGAGCGTGGTCTGAGATTACTATCCATGTGGTGTGAAGCGTGGTCCGAGATTACTATCCACGTGGTGTGGATCGTGGTCCGAGATTACTATCCACGTGGTGTGGAGCGTGGTCCGAGATTACTCTCCAAGTGGTGTGGAGCGTGGTCCGAGATTACTGTCCACGTGGTGTGGAGCGTGGTCCGAGATTACCATCCACGTGGTGTGCAGCGTGGTCCGAGATTACTGTCCACGCGGTGTGGAGCGTGGTCCGAGATTACTATCCACGTGGTGCGGAGCGTGGTCCGAGTTTACTATCCACATCATGTGGAGCGTCGTGCGAGATTACTATCCAGGTGGTGTGGAGCGTGGTCCGAGATTACTATCCACATGGTGTGGAGCGTGGTCCGAGATTACTATCCACGTGGTGTGGAGCGTGGTCCGAGATTACTATCCACGTGGTGTGGAGCGTGGTCCGAGATTACTATCCACGTGGTGTGGAGCGTGGTCCGAGATTACTATCCACGTGGTATGGAGCGTGGTCGAGATTACTATCCCTGTGGTGTGGAGCGTGGTCCGAGATTACTATCCACGTGGTGTGGAGCGTGGTCCGAGATTACTCTCCCCATGGTTTGGAACGTGGTCCGAGATTACTATCCACGTGGTGTGGAGCGTGGTCCGAGATTACTATCCACGTGGTGTGGAGCGTGGTCCGAGATTACTATCCACGTGGTGCGGAGCGTGGTATGAGTTTACTATCCACATCATGTGGAGCGTGGTCCGAGATTACTATCCACGTGGTGTGGAGCGTGGTCCGAGATTACTATCCACGTGGTGTGGAGCGTGGTCCGAGATTACTATCCACGTGGTGTGGAGCGTAGTCGAGATTACCATCCCTGTGGTGTGGAGCGTGGTCCGAGATTACTATCCACATGGTGTGGAGCGTGGTCCGAGATTACTATCCACGTGGTGTGGAGCGTGGTCCGAGATTACTACCCACGTGGTGTGGAGCGTGGTCCCAGATTACTATCCACGTGGTGTGGAGCGTGGTCCGAGATTACTATCCACATGGTGTGGAGCGTGGTCGAGATTACTATCCCTGTGGTGTGGAGCGTGGTCCGAGATTACTATCCACATGGTGTGGAGCGTGGTCCGAGATTACTATCCACGTGGTGTGGAGCGTGGTCCGAGATTACTATCCACGTGGTGTGGAGCGTGGTCCGATATTACTATCCCCGTGGTGTGGAACGTGGTCCGAGATTACTATCCACGTGGTGTGGAGCGTGGTCCGAGATTACTATCCACGTGGTGTGGAGCGTGGTCCGAGATTACTATCCACGTGGTGTGGAGCGTGGTCCGATATTACTATCCACGTGGTGTGGAGCGTGGTCCGAGATTACTACCCACGTGTTGTGGATCGTGGTCCGAGATTACTATCCACGTGGTGTGGAGCGTGGTCCGAGATTACTATCCACGTGGTGTGGAGCGTGGTCCGAGATTACTATCCACGTGGTGTGGAGCGTGGTCTGAGATTACTACCCACGTGGTGTGGAGCGTGGTCCGAGATTACTACCCACGTGTTCTGGAGCGTGGTCCGAGATTACTATCCACGTGGTGTGGAGCGTTGTCCGAGATTACTATCCACGTGGTGTGGAGCGTGGTCGAGATTACTATCCCTGTGGTGTGGAGCGTGGTCCGAGATTACTATCCACCCGGTGTGGAGCGTGGTCCGAGATTACTATCCACCCGGTGTGGAGCGTGGTCCGAGATTACTATCCACGTGTTGTGGAGCGTGGTCCGAGATTACTATCCACGTGGTGTGGAGCGTGGTCCGAGATTACTATCCCCGTGGTGTGGAGCGTTGCCCGAGATTACTATCTACAGAGTGTGGAGCGTGGTCCGAGATTACTATCCACGTGGTGTGGAGCGTGGTCCGAGATTACTATCCACGTGGTGTGGAGCGTGGTCCGAGATTACTATCCACGTGGTGTGGAGCGTGGTCCGACATTACTATCCATGTGGTGTGGAGCGTGGTCCGAGATTACTGTCCACGTGGTGTGGAGCGTGGTCCGAGATTACTATCCACGTGGTGTAGAGCATGGTCCGAGATTACTACCCATCCGGTGTGGAGTGTGGTCCGAGATTACTACACACGTGTTGTGGAGCCTGGTCCGAGATTTCTATCCACGTGGTGTGGAGCGTGGTCCGAGATTATTATCCACATGGTGTGGAGTGCGGTGCGAGATTACTATCCACGTGGTGTGTAGTGTGGTCCGAGATTACTATCCACGTGGTGTGGAGCGTGGTCCGAGATTACTATCCACCCGGTTTGGGGCGTGGTCTTAGATTACTATTCACGTGGTGTGGAGAGTGATCCGAGATTACTATCCACGTGGTTTGGAGCGTGGTCCGAGATTACTATCCACGTGGTGTGGAACGTGGTCCGAGATTACTATCCACGTGGTGTGGAGCGTGGTCCGAGATTACTATCCACGTGGTGTGGAGCGTGGTCCGAGATTACTATCCACGTGGTGTGGAGCGTGGTCCGAGATTACTATCCACGTGGTGTGGAGCGTGGTCCGAGATTACTATCCACCCGGTGTGGAGCGTGGTCCGAGATTACTACCCACGTGTTGTGGAGCGTGTTCCGAGATTACTATCCACGTGGTGTGGAGCGTAGTCCGAGATTACTATACACGTGTTGTGGAGCGTGGTCCGAGATTACTATCCACCCGGTGTGGGCCGTGGTCCGAGATTACTATCCACGTGGTGTGGAGCGTGGTCTGAGATTACTACCCACGTGTTGTGGAGCGTGGTCCGAGATTACTCTCCACATGGTGTGGAGTTCGGTCCGAGATTAGTATCCCCGTGGTGTGGAGCGTGTTCCGAGATTACTATCCACGTGGTGTGGAGCGTGGTCCGAGATTACTATCCACCCGGCGTGGGGCGTGGTCCGAGATTACTATCCACGTGGTGTGGAGCGTGGTCCGAGATTACTACCCACGTGTTGTGGAGCGTGGTCCGAGATTACTCTCCACATGGTGTGGAGTGCGGTCCGAGATTAGTATCCCCGTGGTGTGGAGCGTGGTCCGAGATTACTAACCACGTGGTATGGAGCGTGGACCGAGATTACTACCCACGTGGTGTGGAGCGTGTTCCGAGATTACTATCCACCCGGTGTGGGGCGTGGGCCGAGATTACAATCCACGTGGTGTGGAGCGTGGTCCGAGATTACAATCCACGTGGTGTGGAGCGTGGTCCGAGATTACTATCCACGTGGTGTGGAGCGTGGTCCGAGATTACTATCCACGTGGTGTGGAGCGTGGTCCGAGATTACAAACCACGTGGTGTGGAGCGCGGTCTGAGATTACTATCCACGTGGTGTGGAGCGTGGTCCGAGATTACTATTCACGTGGTGTGGAGCGTGGTCCGAGATTACTATCCACGTGGTGTGGAGCGTGGTCTGAGATTACTACCCACGTGGTGTGGAGCGTGGTCCGAGATTACTACACACGTGTTGTGGAGCGTGGTCCGAGATTACTATCCACGTGGTGTGGAGCGTGGTCCGAGATTACTATCCCTGTGGTGTGGAGCGTGGTCCGAGATTACTATCCATGTGGTGTGGAGCGTGGTCCGAGATTACTATCCACGTGGTGTGGAGCGTGGTCCGAGATTGCTATCCCCCCGGTGTGGAGCGTGGTCCGAGATTACTATCCACCCGGTGTGGAGCGTGGTCCGAGATTACTATCCACGTGTTGTTGAGCGTGGTCAGAGATTACTCTCCACGTGGTGTGGAACGTGGTCCGAGATTACTGTCCACGTGGTGTGGAACGTGGTCCGAGATTACTATCCCCGTGGTGAGGAGCGTTGCCCGAGATTACTATCCACGTGGTGTGGTGCGTGGTCCGAGATATCCATCTAGAGAGTGTGGAGCGTGGTCCGAGTTTACTATCCACGTGGTGTGGAGCGTGGTCCGAGATTACTATCCACGTGGTGTGGAGCGTGGTCCGAGATTACTATCCACGTGGTGTGGAGCGTGGTCCGAGATTACTATCCACCCGGTGTGGAGCGTGGTCCGAGATTACTATCCACCCGGTGTGGAGCGTGGTCCGAGATTTCTATCCACGTGTTGTTGAGCGTGGTCAGAGATTACTCTCCACGTGGTGTGGAACGTGGTCCGAGATTACTGTCCACGTGGTGTGGAGCGTGGTCCGAGATTACTATCCCCGTGGTGAGGAGCGTTGCCCGAGATTACTATCCACGTGGTGTGGTGCGTGGTCCGAGATTTCCATCTACAGAGTGTGGAGCGTGGTCCGAGATTACTATCCATGTGGTGTGGAGCGTGGTCCGAGATTACTGTCCACGTGGTGTGGAGCGTGGTCCGAGATTACGATCCACGTGGTGTGGGGCGTGGTCCGAGATTACTCTCCACGTGGTGTGGAGCGTGGTCTGAGATTACTATGCACGAGGTGTAGGGCGTGGTCCGAGATTACTATCCACGTGGTGTGGAGCGTGGTCCGAGATTACTATCCACGTGGTGTGGAGCGTCGTCCTAGATTACTATCCAACCGGTGTGGAGCGTGGTCCGAGATTACTACACACGTGTTGTGGAGTGTGGTCCGAGATTACTATCCACGTGGTGTGGAGCGTGGTCCGAGATTATTATCCACATGGTGTGGAGTGCGGTCCGAGATTACAATCCACGTGGTGTGGAGCGTGGTCCGAGATTACTATCCACGTGGTGTGGAGCGTGGTCCGAGATTACTATCCACGTGGTGTGGAGCGTGGTCCGAGATTACTATCCACCCGGTGTGGGGCGTGGTCCGAGATTACTATCCCCGTGGTGTGGAGCGTGGTCCGAGATTATTATCCACGAGGTGTGGAGCGTGGTCCGAGATTACTGTCCACGTGGTGTGGAGCGTGGTCCGAGATTACTATCCACGTGGTGTGTAGCGTGGTCCGAGATTACTATCCACGTGGTGTGGAGCGTGGTCCGAGATTACTATCCACGTGGTGTGTAGCGTGGTCCCAGATTGCTATCCACGTGGTGTGGAGCTTGGTCCGAGATTACTATCCACGTGGTGTGGAGCATGGTCCGAGATTACTATCCACGTGGTGTGGAGCGTGGTCCGAGATTACTATCCACCCGGTGTGGGGCGTGGTCCGAGATTACTATCCGCGTGGTGTGAAGCGTGGTCCGAGATTACTGTCCACGTGGTGTGGAGCGTGGTCCGAGATTACTATCCACGTGGTGTGGAGCGTGGTCCGAGATTACTATCCACGTGGTGTGGAGCGTGGTCCGAGATTACTATCCACGTGGTGTGGAGCGTGGTCCGAGATTACTATCCACGTGGTGTGGAGCGTGGTCCGAGATTACTATCCACGTGGTGTGGAGCGTGGTCCGAGATTACTATCCACCCGGTGTGGAGCGTGGTCCAAGATTACTATCCACGTGGTGTGGAGCGTTGCCCGAGATTACTATCCACGCGGTGTGAAGCGTGGTCCGAGATTACTATCCACGCGGTGTGAAGCGTGGTCCGAGATTACTATCCACGTGGTGTAGAGCGTGGTCCGAGATGACTATCTACGGAATGTGGAGCGTTGTCCGAGATTACTATCCACGCGGTGTGAAGCGTTGTCCGAGATTACTATCCACGCGGTGTGAAGCGTGGTCCGAGATTACTATCCACGTGGTGTGGAGCGTGGTCCGAGATTACTATCTACGGAATGTGGAGCGTTGTCCGAGATTACTATCCACGCGGTGTGAAGCGTGGTCCGAGATTACTATCCACGCGGTGTGGAGCATTGTCCGAGATTACTTTCCACGCGGTGTGAAGTGTTGTCCGAGACTACTATCCACGTGGTGTGGAGCGTGGTCCGAGATTACTATCCACGTGGTGTGGAGGGTGGTCCGAGATTACTATCCACGTGGTGTGGAGCGTGGTCCGAGATTACTATCCACACGGTGTGGAGCGTGGTCCGTGATTACTATCCACGTGGTGTGGAGCGAGGTCCGAGATTACTATCCACGTGGTGTGGAGCGTGGTCCGAGATTACTATCCACGTGGTGTGGAGCGTGGTCCGAGATTACTATCCACGTGGTGTGGAGCGTGGTCCGAGATTACTATCCACGTGGTGTGGAGCGTGGTCCGAGATTACTATCCACCCGGTGTGGAGCGTGGTCCGAGATTACTACCCACGTGTTGTGGAGCGTGTTCCGAGATTACTATCCACGTGGTGTGGAGCGTAGTCCGAGATTACTATACATGTGTTGTGGAGCGTGGTCCGAGATTACTATCCACTCGGTGTGGGGCGTGGTCCGAGATTACTATCCACGTGGTGTGGAGCGTGGTCCGAGATTACTACCCACGTGTTGTGGAGCGTGGTCCGAGATTACTCTCCACATGGTGTGGAGTTCGGTCCGAGATTAGTATCCCCGTGGTGTGGAGCGTGTTCCGAGATTACTATCCACGTGGTGTGGAGCGTGGTCCGAGATTACTATCCACCCGGCGTGGGGCGTGGTCCGAGATTACTATCCACGTGGTGTGGAGCGTGGTCCGAGATTACTACCCACGTGTTGTGGAGCGTGGTCCGAGATTACTCTCCACATGGTGTGGAGTGCGGTCCGAGATTAGTATCCCCGTGGTGTGGAGCGTGGTCCGAGATTACTAACCACGTGGTATGGAGCGTGGACCGAGATTACTACCCACGTGGTGTGGAGCGTGTTCCGAGATTACTATCCACCCGGTGTGGGGCGTGGGCCGAGATTACTATCCACGTGGTGTGGAGCGTGGTCCGAGATTACAATCCACGTGGTGTGGAGCGTGGTCCGAGATTACTATCCACGTGGTGTGGAGCGTGGTCCGAGATTACTATCCACGTGGTGTGGAGCGTGGTCCGAGATTACAAACCACGTGGTGTGGAGCGCGGTCCGAGATTACTATCCACGTGGTGTGGAGCGTGGTCCGAGATTACTATTCACGTGGTGTGGAGCGTGGTCCGAGATTACTATCCACGTGGTGTGGAGCGTGGTCTGAGATTACTACCCACGTGGTGTGGAGCGTGGTCCGAGATTACTACACACGTGTTGTGGAGCGTGGTCCGAGATTACTATCCACGTGGTGTGGAGCGTGGTCCGAGATTACTATCCACGTGGTGTGGAGCGTGGTCGAGATTACTATCCCTGTGGTGTGGAGCGTGGTCCGAGATTACTATCCATGTGGTGTGGAGCGTGGTCCGAGATTACTATCCACGTGGTGTGGAGCGTGGTCCGAGATTGCTATCCCCCCGGTGTGGAGCGTGGTCCGAGATTACTATCCACCCGGTGTGGAGCGTGGTCCGAGATTACTATCCACGTGTTGTTGAGCGTGGTCAGAGATTACTCTCCACGTGGTGTGGAACGTGGTCCGAGATTACTGTCCACGTGGTGTGGAACGTGGTCCTAGATTACTATCCCCGTGGTGAGGAGCGTTGCCCGAGATTACTATCCACGTGGTGTGGTGCGTGGTCCGAGATTTCCATCTAGAGAGTGTGGAGCGTGGTCCGAGTTTACTATCCACGTGGTGTGGAGCGTGGTCCGAGATTACTATCCACGTGGTGTGGAGCGTGGTCCGAGATTACTATCCACGTGGTGTGGAGCGTGGTCCGAGATTACTATCCACCCGGTGTGGAGCGTGGTCCGAGATTACTATCCACCCGGTGTGGAGCGTGGTCCGAGATTTCTATCCACGTGTTGTTGAGCGTGGTCAGAGATTACTCTCCACGTGGTGTGGAACGTGGTCCGAGATTACTGTCCACGTGGTGTGGAGCGTGGTCCGAGATTACTATCCCCGTGGTGAGGAGCGTTGTCCGAGATTACTATCCACGTGGTGTGGTGCGTGGTCCGAGATTTCCATCTACAGAGTGTGGAGCGTGGTCCGAGATTACTATCCATGTGGTGTGGAGCGTGGTCCGAGATTACTGTCCACGTGGTGTGGAGCGTGGTCCGAGATTACGATCCACGTGGTGTGGGGCGTGGTCCGAGATTACTCTCCACGTGGTGTGGAGCGTGGTCTGAGATTACTATGCACGAGGTGTAGGGCGTGGTCCGAGATTACTACCCACGTGGTGTGGAGCGTGGTCCGAGATTACTATCCACGTGGTGTGGAGCGTCGTCCTAGATTACTATCCAACCGGTGTGGAGCGTGGTCCGAGATTACGACACACGTGTTGTGGAGTGTGGTCCGAGATTACTATCCACGTGGTGTGGAGCGTGGTCCGAGATTATTATCCACATGGTGTGGAGTGCGGTCCGAGATTACAATCCACGTGGTGTGGAGCGTGGTCCGAGATTACTATCCACGTGGTGTGGAGCGTGGTCCGAGATTACTATCCACGTGGTGTGGAGCGTGGTCCGAGATTACTATCCACCCGGTGTGGGGCGTGGTCCGAGATTACTATCCCCGTGGTGTGGAGCGTGGTCCGAGATTATTATCCACGAGGTGTGGAGCGTGGTCCGAGATTACTGTCCACGTGGTGTGGAGCGTGGTCCGAGATTACTATCCACGTGGTGTGTAGCGTGGTCCGAGATTACTATCCACGTGGTGTGGAGCGTGGTCCGAGATTACTATCCACGTGGTGTGTAGCGTGGTCCCAGATTGCTATCCACGTGGTGTGGAGCTTGGTCCGAGATTACTATCCACGTGGTGTGGAGCGTGGTCCGAGATTACTATCCACGTGGTGTGGAGCGTGGTCCGAGATTACTATCCACCCGGTGTGGGGCGTGGTCCGAGATTACTATCCGCGTGGTGTGAAGCGTGGTCCGAGATTACTGTCCACGTGGTGTGGAGCGTGGTCCGAGATTACTATCCACGTGGTGTGGAGCGTGGTCCGAGATTACTATCCACGTGGTGTGGAGCGTGGTCCGAGATTACTATCCACGTGGTGTGGAGCGTGGTCCGAGATTACTATCCACGTGGTGTGGAGCGTGGTCCGAGATTACTATCCACGTGGTGTGGAGCGTGGTCCGAGATTACTATCCACCCGGTGTGGAGCGTGGTCCAAGATTACTATCCACGTGGTGTGGAGCGTTGCCCGAGATTACTATCCACGCGGTGTGAAGCGTGGTCCGAGATTACTATCCACGCGGTGTGAAGCGTGGTCCGAGATTACTATCCACGTGGTGTAGAGCGTGGTCCGAGATGACTATCTACGGAATGTGGAGCGTTGTCCGAGATTACTATCCACGCGGTGTGAAGCGTTGTCCGAGATTACTATCCACGCGGTGTGAAGCGTGGTCCGAGATTACTATCCACGTGGTGTGGAGCGTGGTCCGAGATTACTATCTACGGAATGTGGAGCGTTGTCCGAGATTACTATCCACGCGGTGTGAAGCGTGGTCCGAGATTACTATCCACGCGGTGTGGAGCATTGTCCGAGATTACTTTCCACGCGGTGTGAAGTGTTGTCCGAGACTACTATCCACGTGGTGTGGAGCGTGGTCCGAGATTACTATCCACGTGGTGTGGAGGGTGGTCCGAGATTACTATCCACGTGGTGTGGAGCGTGGTCCGAGATTACTATCCACACGGTGTGGAGCGTGGTCCGTGATTACTATCCACGTGGTGTGGAGCGAGGTCCGAGATTACTATCCACGTGGTGTGGAGCGTGGTCCGAGATTACTATCCACGTGGTGTGGAGCGTGGTCCGAGATTACTATCCACGTGGTGTGGAGCGTGGTCCGAGATTACTATCCACGTGGTGTGGAGCGTGGTCCGAGATTACTCTCCAAGTGGTGTGGAGCGTGGTCCGAGATTACTGTCCACGTGGTGTGGAGCGTGGTCCGAGATTACTATCCACGTGGTGTGCCGCGTGGTCCGAGATTACTGTCCACGTGGTGTGGAGCGTGGTCCGAGATTACTATCCACGTGTTGCGGAGCGTGGTCCGAGATTACTATCCACCCGGTGTGGAGCGTGGTCCGAGATTACTATCCACCCGGTGTGGAGCGTGGTCCGAGATTACTATCCACGTGTTGTTGAGCGTGGTCAGAGATTACTCTCCACGTGGTGTGGAACGTGGTCCGAGATTACTGTCCACGTGGTGTGGAGCGTGGTCCGAGATTACTATCCCCGTGGTGAGGAGCGTTGCCCGAGATTACTATCCACGTGGTGTGGTGCGTGGTCCGAGATTTCCATCTACAGAGTGTGGAGCGTGGTCCGAGATTACTATCCATGTGGTGTGGAGCGTGGTCCGAGATTACTGTCCACGTGGTGTGGAGCGTGGTCCGAGATTACTATCCACGTGGTGTGGTGCGTGGTCCGAGATTACTCTCCACGTGGTGTGGAGCGTGGTCTGAGATTACAATGCACGAGGTATGGAGCGTGGTCCGAGATTACTACCCACGTGGTGTGGAGCGTGGTCCGAGATTACTATCCACGTGGTGTGGAGCGTGGTCCTAGATTACTATTCAACCGGTGTGGAGCGTGGTCCGAGATTACTACACACGTGTTGTGGAGCGTGGTCCGAGATTACTATCCACGTGGTGTGGAGCGTGGTCCGAGATTATTATCCACATGGTGTGGAGTGCGGTCCGAGATTACAATCCAATTGGTGTGGAGCGTGGTCCGAGATTACTATCCACGTTGTGTGGAGCGTGGTCCGAGATTACTATCCACCCGGTGTGGGGCGTGGTCCGAGATTACTATCCCCGTGGTGTGGAGCGTGGTCCTAGATTATTATCCACGTGGTGTGGAGCGTGGTCCGAGATTACTGTCCACGTGGTGTGGAGCGTGGTCCGAGATTACTATCCACGTGGTGTGTAGCGTGGTCCGAGATTACTATCCACGTGGTGTGGAGCGTGGTCCGAGATTACTATCCACGTGGTGTGTAGCGTGGTCCGAGATTACTATCCACGTGGTGTGGAGCGTGGTCCGAGATTACTATCCACGTGGTGTGGATCGTGGTCCGAGATTACTATCCACGTGGTGTGGAGCGTGGTCCGAGATTACTATCCACCCGGTGTGGAGCGTGGTCCGAGATTACTATCCGCGTGGTGTGAAGCGTGGTCCGAGATTACTATCCACGTGGTGTGGAGCGTGGTCCGAGATTACTGTCCCCGTGGTGTGGAGCGTGGTCCGAGATTACTATCCACGTGGTGTGGAGCGTGGTCCGAGATTACTATCCACGTGGTGTGGAGCGTGGTCCGAGATTACTATCCACGTGGTGTGGAGCGTGGTCCGAGATTACTATCCACGTGGTGTGGAGCGTGGTCCGAGATTACTATCCACGTGGTGTGGAGCGTGGTCCGAGATTACTATCCACCCGGTGTGGAGCGTGGTCCAAGATTACTATCCACGTGGTGTGGAGCGTTGTCCGAGATTACTATCCACGCGGTGTGAAGCGTGGTCCGAGATTACTATCCACGTGGTGTAGAGCGTGGTCCGAGATGACTATCTACGGAATGTGGAGCGTTGTCCGAGATTACTATCCACGCGGTGTGAAGCGTTGTCCGAGATTACTATCCACGCGGTGTGAAGCGTGGTCCGAGATTACTATCCACGTGGTGTGGAGCGTGGTCCGAGATTACTATCTACGGAATGTGGAGCGTTGTCCGAGATTACTATCCACGCGGTGTGCAGCGTGGTCCGAGATTACTATCCACGCGGTGTGGAGCATTGTCCGAGATTACTTACCACGCGGTGTGAAGCGTTGTCCGAGACTTCTATCCACGTGGTGTGGAGCGTGGTCCGAGATTACTATCCACGTGGTGTGGAGGGTGGTCCGAGATTACTATCCACGTGGTGTGGAGCGTGGTCCGAGATTACTATCCACACGGTGTGGAGCGTGGTCCGTGATTACTATCCACGTGGTGTGGAGCGAGGTCCGAGGTTACTATCCACGTGGTGTGGAGCGTGGTCCGAGATTACTATCCACGTGGTGTGGAGCGTGGTCCGAGATTACTATCCACGTGGTGTGGAGCGTGGTCCGAGATTACTATCCACGTGGTGTGGAGCGTGGTCCGAGATTACTATCCACGTGGTGTGGAGCGTGGTCCGAGATTACTCTCCAAGTGGTGTGGAGCGTGGTCCGAGATTACTGTCCACGTGGTGTGGAGCGTGGTCCGAGATTACTATCCACGTGGTGTGCCGCGTGGTCCGAGATTACTGTCCACGTGGTGTGGAGCGTGGTCCGAGATTACTATCCACGTGGTGCGGAGCGTGGTCCGAGATTACTATACACATCATGTGGAGCATGGTCCGAGATTACTATCCACGTTGTGTGGAGCGTGGTCCGAGATTACTATCCACTTTGTGAGGAGCGTGGTCCGAGATTATTATTTACGTGGTGTGGAGCGTGGTCCGAGATTACTATCCACGTGGTGTGGAGTATGGTCTGAGATTACTACCCACGTGGTGTGGAGCGTGGACCGAGATTACTACCCGCGTGGTGTGGAGCGTGGTCCGAGATTACTATCCCTGTGGTGTGGAGCGTGGTCCGAGATTGCTATCCACGTGGTGTGGAGCGTGGTCCGAGATCACTATCCACGTGGTGTGGAGCGTGGTCCGAGATTACTATCCACGTGGTGTAGAGCGTGGTCCGAGATTGCTATTCCCGTGGTGTGGAACGTGGTCCGAGATGACTATCCACGTGGTGTGGAGCGTGTTCCGAGATTACTACCCACGTGTTGTGGAGCGTGGTCCGAGATTACTATCCACGTGGTGTGGAGCGTGGTCCGAGATTACTATCCACGTGGTGTGGAGCGTGGTCCGAGATTACTATCCTCGTGGTGAGGAGCGTGGTCCGAGATTACTATCCACGTGGTGTGGAGCGTGGTCCAAGATTACTGTCCACCCGGTGTGGAGCGTGGTCCGAGATTACTATCCACCCGGTGTGGAGCGTGGTCCGAGATTACTATCCACGTGGTGTGGAGCGTGGTCCGAGATTATTATCCACATGGTGTGGAGTGCGGTCCGAGATTACAATCCAATTGGTGTGGAGCGTGGTCCGAGATTACTATCCACGTGGTGTGGAGCGTGGTCCGAGATTACTATCCACCCGGTGTGGGGCGTGGTCCGAGATTACTATCCCCGTGGTGTGGAGCGTGGTCCTAGATTATTATCCACGTGGTGTGGAGCGTGGTCCGAGATTACTGTCCACGTGGTGTGGAGCGTGGTCCGAGATTACTATCCACGTGGTGTGTAGCGTGGTCCGAGATTACTATCCGCGTGGTGTGGAACGTGGTCCGAGATTACTGTCCACGTGGTGTGGAGCTTGGTCCGAGATTACTATCCTCGTGGTGTGGAGCGTGGTCCGAGATTACTATCCACCCGGTGTGGAGCGTGGTCCGAGATTACTGTCCACGTGGTGTGGAACGTGGTCCGAGATTACTGTCCACGTGGTGTGGAGCGTGATCCGAGATTACTATCCACATTATGTGGAGCGTGGTCAGAGATTACTATCCACGTGGTGTGGAGCGTGGTCCGAGATTACTCTCCCCGTGGTTTGGAACGTGCTCCGAGATTACGATCCACGTGGTGTGAAGAGTGGTCCGAGATTACTATCCACGTGGTGTGGAGCGTGGTCCGAGATTACTATCCACGTGGTGTGGAGCGTGGTCCGAGATTACTATCCACGTGGTGTGGAGCGTGGTCCGAGATTACTATCCACGTGGTGTGAAGCGTGGTCCGAGATTACTATCCACGTGGTGTGGAGCGTGGTCCGAGATTACTATCCACGTGGTGTGGAGCGTTGTCCGAGATTACTATCCACGTGGTGTGGAGCGTGGTCCGAGATTACTGTCCACCCGGTGTGGAGCGTGGTCCGAGATTACTATCTACGGAATGTAGAACATAGAACATAGAACAATACAGCGCAGTACAGGCCCTTCGGCCCACGATGTTGCACCGAAACAAAAGCCATCTAACCTACACTATACCATTATCATCCATATGTTTATCCAATAAACTTTTAAATGCCCTCAATGTTGGCGAGTTCACTACTGTAGCAGGTAGGGTATTCCACGGCCTCACTACTCTTTGCGTAAAGAACCTACCTCTGACCTCTGTCCTATATCTATTACCCCTCAGTTTAAAGTTATGTCCCCTCGTGCCAGCCATTTCCATCCGCGGGAGAAGGCTCTCACTGTCCACCCTATCCAACCCCCTGATCATTTTGTATGCCTCTATTAAGTCTCCTCTTAACCTTCTTCTCTCCAACGAAAACAACCTCAAGTCCATCAGCCTTTCCTCATAAGATTTTCCCTCCATACCAGGCAACATCCTGGTAAATCTCCTCTGCACCCGCTCCAAAGCCTCCACGTCCTTCCTATAATGCGGTGACCAGAACTGTACGCAATACTCCAAATGCGGCCGTACCCGAGTTCTGTACAGCTGCAACATGACCTCCCGACTCCGGAACTCAATCCCTCTACCAATAAAGGCCAACACTCCATAGGCCTTCTTCACAACCCTATCAACCTGGGTGGCAACTTTTAGGGATCTATGTACATGGACACCTAGATCCCTCTGCTCATCCACACTTTCAAGAACTTTACCATTAGCCAACTATTCCGCATTCCTGTTATTCCTTCCAAAGTGAATCACCTCACACTTCTCTACATTAAACTCCATTTGCCACCTCTCAGCCCAGCTCTGCAGCTTATCTGTATCCCTCTGTAACCTGCTACATCCTTCCACACTATCGACAACACCACCGACTTTAGTATCGTCTGCAAATTTACTCACCCACCCTTCTGCGCCTTCCTCTAGGTCATTGATAAAAATGACAAACAGCAACGGCCCCAGACCAGATCCTTGTGGTACTCCACTTGTGACTGTACTCCATTCTGAACATTTCCCATCAACCACCACCCTCTGTCTTCTTTCAGCTAGCCAATTTCTGATCCACGTCTCTAAATCACCCTCAATCCCCAGCCTCCGTATTTTCTGCAATAGCCTACCGTGGGGAATCTTATCAAACGCTTTACTGAAATCCATTTACACCACATCAACTGCTCTACCCTCATCTACCTGTTCAGTCACCTTCTCAAAGAACTCGATAAGGTTTGTGAGGCATGACCTACCCTTCACAAAGCCATGCTGACTATCCCTGATCATATTATTCCTATCTAGGTGATTATAAATCTTGTCTCTTACAATCCCCTCCAAGACTTTACCCACTACAGACGTGAGGCTCACCGGTCTATAGTTGCCGGGGTTGTCTCTGCTCCCCTTTTTGAACAAAGGGACCACATTTGCTGTCCTCCAGTCCTCTGGCACTATTCCTGTAGCCAATGATGACATAAAAATCAAAGCCAAAGGTCCAGCAATCTCTTCCCTGGCCTCCCAGAGAATCCTAGGATAAATCCCATCAGGTCCTGGGGACTTATCTATTTTAAGCCTGTCCAGAATTGCCAACACCTCTTCCCTACGTACCTCAATGCCATCTATTCTATTAGCCTGGGGCTCAGCATTCTCCTCCACAACATTATATTTTTCCTGAGTGAATACTGACGAAAAATATTCATTTAGTATCTCGCCTATCTCTTCAGACTCCACACACAATTTCCCATCCCTGTCCTTGACTGGTCCTACTCTTTCTCTAGTCATTCGCTTATTCCTGACATACCTATAGAAAGCTTTTGGGTTTTCCTTGATCCTTCCTGCCAAATACTTCTCATGTCCCCTCCTTGCTCGTCTTAGCTCTCTCTTTAGATCCTTCCTCGCTACCTTGTAACTATCCATCGCCCCAACTGAAACTTCACACCTCATCTTCACATAGGCCTCCTTCTTCCTCTTAACAAGAGATTCCACTTCCTTGGTAAACCACGGTTCCCTCGCTCGACGCTTTCCTCCCTGCCTGACTGGTACATACTTATCAAGAACACACAGTAGCTGATCCATGAACAAGCCCCACTTATCCAGTGTGCCCAATACTTGCAGCCTACTTCTCTGTGGTGCTTGGTCCGAGATTACTATCCACGTGGTGTGGAGCGTGGTTCGAGATTACACTCTACGGAATGTGGAGCTTGCTGCGAGATTACTATCCACGTGGTGTGGAGCGTGGTCCGAGATTATTACCTACGGAATGTGGAGCTTGGTCCGAGATTACTATCCACGTGGTGTGGAGAATGGTCCGAGATTACTACCTACGGAGTGTGGAGCGTGGTCCGAGATTACTCTCCACATGGTGTGGAGCGTGGTCCAAGATGACTATCTACGGAATGTGGAGCTTGGTCCGAGATTGCTATCCACGCGGTGTGGAGCGTTGTCCGAGATTACTATCCACGCGGTGTGAAGTGTTGTCCGAGATTACTATCCACGCGGTGTGAAGCGTTGTCCGAGATTACTATCCACGCGGTGTGAAGCGTTGTCCGAGATTACTATCCACGCGGTGTGAAGCGTGGTCCGAGATTACTATCCACGCGGTGTGGAGCGTAGTCCGAGATTACTATCCACATGGTGTGGAGCGTGGTCCGAGATTACTATCCACGTGGTGTGGAGCGTGGTCCGAGATTACTCTACACGTGGTGTGGAGCGTGGTCCGAGATTACTATCCACGTGGTGTGGAGCGTGGTCCGAGATTACTCTCCAAGTGGTGTGGAGCGTGGTCCGAGATTACTGTCCACGTGGTGTGGAGCGTGGTCCGAGATTACTATCCACGTGGTGTGCCGCGTGGTCCGAGATTACTGTCCACGTGGTGTGGAGCGTGGTCCGAGATTACTATCCACGTGTTGCGGAGCGTGGTCCGAGATTACTATCCACCCGGTGTGGAGCGTGGTCCGAGATTACTATCCACCCGGTGTGGAGCGTGGTCCGAGATTACTATCCACGTGTTGTTGAGCGTGGTCAGAGATTACTCTCCACGTGGTGTGGAACGTGGTCCGAGATTACTGTCCACGTGGTGTGGAGCGTGGTCCGAGATTACTATCCCCGTGGTGAGGAGCGTTGCCCGAGATTACTATCCACGTGGTGTGGTGCGTGGTCCGAGATTTCCATCTACAGAGTGTGGAGCGTGGTCCGAGATTACTATCCATGTGGTGTGGAGCGTGGTCCGAGATTACTGTCCACGTGGTGTGGAGCGTGGTCCGAGATTACTATCCACGTGGTGTGGTGCGTGGTCCGAGATTACTCTCCACGTGGTGTGGAGCGTGGTCTGAGATTACTATGCACGAGGTATGGAGCGTGGTCCGAGATTACTACCCACGTGGTGTGGAGCGTGGTCCGAGATTACTATCCACGTGGTGTGGAGCGTGGTCCTAGATTACTATCCAACCGGTGTGGAGCGTGGTCCGAGATTACTACACACGTGTTGTGGAGCGTGGTCCGAGATTACTATCCACGTGGTGTGGAGCGTGGTCCGAGATTATTATCCACATGGTGTGGAGTGCGGTCCGAGATTACAATCCAATTGGTGTGGAGCGTGGTCCGAGATTACTATCCACGTGGTGTGGAGCGTGGTCCGAGATTACTATCCACCCGGTGTGGGGCGTGGTCCGAGATTACTATCCCCGTGGTGTGGAGCGTGGTCCTAGATTATTATCCACGTGGTGTGGAGCGTGGTCCGAGATTACTGTCCACGTGGTGTGGAGCGTGGTCCGAGATTACTATCCACGTGGTGTGTAGCGTGGTCCGAGATTACTATCCACGTGGTGTGGAGCGTGGTCCGAGATTACTATCCACGTGGTGTGTAGCGTGGTCCGAGATTACTATCCACGTGGTGTGGAGCGTGGTCCGAGATTACTATCCACGTGGTGTGGATCGTGGTCCGAGATTACTATCCACGTGGTGTGGAGCGTGGTCCGAGATTACTATCCACCCGGTGTGGAGCGTGGTCCGAGATTACTATCCGCGTGGTGTGAAGCGTGGTCCGAGATTACTATCCACGTGGTGTGGAGCGTGGTCCGAGATTACTGTCCCCGTGGTGTGGAGCGTGGTCCGAGATTACTATCCACGTGGTGTGGAGCGTGGTCCGAGATTACTATCCACGTGGTGTGGAGCGTGGTCCGAGATTACTATCCACGTGGTGTGGAGCGTGGTCCGAGATTACTATCCACGTGGTGTGGAGCGTGGTCCGAGATTACTATCCACGTGGTGTGGAGCGTGGTCCGAGATTACTATCCACCCGGTGTGGAGCGTGGTCCAAGATTACTATCCACGTGGTGTGGAGCGTTGTCCGAGATTACTATCCACGCGGTGTGAAGCGTGGTCCGAGATTACTATCCACGCGGTGTGAAGCGTGGTCCGAGATTACTATCCACGTGGTGTAGAGCGTGGTCCGAGATGACTATCTACGGAATGTGGAGCGTTGTCCGAGATTACTATCCACGCGGTGTGAAGCGTTGTCCGAGATTACTATCCACGCGGTGTGAAGCGTGGTCCGAGATTACTATCCACGTGGTGTGGAGCGTGGTCCGAGATTACTATCTACGGAATGTGGAGCGTTGTCCGAGATTACTATCCACGCGGTGTGCAGCGTGGTCCGAGATTACTATCCACGCGGTGTGGAGCATTGTCCGAGATTACTTTCCACGCGGTGTGAAGCGTTGTCCGAGACTTCTATCCACGTGGTGTGGAGCGTGGTCCGAGATTACTATCCACGTGGTGTGGAGGGTGGTCCGAGATTACTATCCACGTGGTGTGGAGCGTGGTCCGAGATTACTATCCACACGGTGTGGAGCGTGGTCCGTGATTACTATCCACGTGGTGTGGAGCGAGGTCCGAGATTACTATCCACGTGGTGTGGAGCGTGGTCCGAGATTACTATCCACGTGGTGTGGAGCGTGGTCCGAGATTACTATCCACGTGGTGTGGAGCGTGGTCCGAGATTACTATCCACGTGGTGTGGAGCGTGGTCCGAGATTACTATCCACGTGGTGTGGAGCGTGGTCCGAGATTACTCTCCAAGTGGTGTGGAGCGTGGTCCGAGATTACTGTCCACGTGGTGTGGAGCGTGGTCCGAGATTACTATCCACGTGGTGTGCCGCGTGGTCCGAGATTACTGTCCACGTGGTGTGGAGCGTGGTCCGAGATTACTATCCACGTGGTGTGGAGCGTGGTCCGAGATTACTATCCACGTGGTGTGAAGCGTGGTCCGAGATTACTATCCACGTGGTGTGGAGCGTGGTCCGAGATTACTATCCACGTGGTGTGGAGCGTGGTCCGAGATTACTATCCACGTGGTGTGAAGCGTGGTCCGAGATTACTATCCACGTGGTGTGGAGCGTGGTCCGAGATTACTATCCACGTGGTGTGGAGCGTTGTCCGAGATTACTATCCACGTGTGGTGGAGCGTGGTCCGAGATTACTGTCCACCCGGTGTGGAGCGTGGACCGAGATTACTACCCGCGTGGTGTGGAGCGTGGTCCGAGATTACTATCCCTGTGGTGTGGAGCGTGGTCCGAGATTGCTATCCACGTGGTGTGGAGCGTGGTCCGAGATCACTATCCACGTGGTGTGGAGCGTGGTCCGAGATTACTATCCACGTGGTGTAGAGCGTGGTCCGAGATTGCTATTCCCGTGGTGTGGAACGTGGTCCGAGATGACTATCCACGTGGTGTGGAGCGTGTTCCGAGATTACTACCCACGTGTTGTGGAGCGTGGTCCGAGATTACTATCCACGTGGTGTGGAGCGTGGTCCGAGATTACTATCCACGTGGTGTGGAGCGTGGTCCGAGATTACTATCCTCGTGGTGAGGAGCGTGGTCCGAGATTACTATCCACGTGGTGTGGAGCGTGGTCCAAGATTACTGTCCACCCGGTGTGGAGCGTGGTCCGAGATTACTATCCACCCGGTGTGGAGCGTGGTCCGAGATTACTATCCACGTGGTGTGGAGCGTGGTCCGAGATTACTATCCACGTGGTGTGGAACGTGGTCCGAGATTACTATCCACGTGGTGTGGAACGTGGTCCGAGATTACTGTCCACGTGGTGTGGAGCTTGGTCCGAGATTACTATCCTCGTGGTGTGGAGCGTGGTCCGAGATTACTATCCACCCGGTGTGGAGCGTGGTCCGAGATTACTGTCCACGTGGTGTGGAACGTGGTCCGAGATTACTGTCCACGTGGTGTGGAGCGTGATCCGAGATTACTATCCACATTATGTGGAGCGTGGTCAGAGATTACTATCCACGTGGTGTGGAGCGTGGTCCGAGATTACTCTCCCCGTGGTTTGGAACGTGCTCCGAGATTACGATCCACGTGGTGTGAAGAGTGGTCCGAGATTACTATCCACGTGGTGTGGAGCGTGGTCCGAGATTACTATCCACGTGGTGTGGAGCGTGGTCCGAGATTACTATCCACGTGGTGTGGAGCGTGGTCCGAGATTACTATCCACGTGGTGTGAAGCGTGGTCCGAGATTACTATCCACGTGGTGTGGAGCGTGGTCCGAGATTACTATCCACGTGGTGTGGAGCGTTGTCCTAGATTACTATCCACGTGGTGTGGAGCGTGGTCCGAGATTACTGTCCACCCGGTGTGGAGCGTGGTCCGAGATTACTATCTACGGAATGTAGAACATAGAACATAGAACAATACAGCGCAGTACAGGCCCTTCGGCCCACGATGTTGCACCGAAACAAAAGCCATCTAACCTACACTATACCATTATCATCCATATGTTTATCCAATAAACTTTTAAATGCCCTCAATGTTGGCGAGTTCACTACTGTAGCAGGTAGGGTATTCCACGGCCTCACTACTCTTTGCGTAAAGAACCTACCTCTGACCTCTGTCCTATATCTATTACCCCTCAGTTTAAAGTTATGTCCCCTCGTGCCAGCCATTTCCATCCGCGGGAGAAGGCTCTCACTGTCCACCCTATCCAACCCCCTGATCATTTTGTATGCCTCTATTAAGTCTCCTCTTAACCTTCTTCTCTCCAACGAAAACAACCTCAAGTCCATCAGCCTTTCCTCATAAGATTTTCCCTCCATACCAGGCAACATCCTGGTAAATCTCCTCTGCACCCGCTCCAAAGCCTCCACGTCCTTCCTATAATGCGGTGACCAGAACTGTACGCAATACTCCAAATGCGGCCGTACCCGAGTTCTGTACAGCTGCAACATGACCTCCCGACTCCGGAACTCAATCCCTCTACCAATAAAGGCCAACACTCCATAGGCCTTCTTCACAACCCTATCAACCTGGGTGGCAACTTTTAGGGATCTATGTACATGGACACCTAGATCCCTCTGCTCATCCACACTTTCAAGAACTTTACCATTAGCCAACTATTCCGCATTCCTGTTATTCCTTCCAAAGTGAATCACCTTACACTTCTCTACATTAAACTCCATTTGCCACCTCTCAGCCCAGCTCTGCAGCTTATCTGTATCCCTCTGTAACCTGCTACATCCTTCCACACTATCGACAACACCACCGACTTTAGTATCGTCTGCAAATTTACTCACCCACCCTTCTGCGCCTTCCTCTAGGTCATTGATAAAAATGACAAACAGCAACGGCCCCAGACCAGATCCTTGTGGTACTCCACTTGTGACTGTACTCCATTCTGAACATTTCCCATCAACCACCACCCTCTGTCTTCTTTCAGCTAGCCAATTTCTGATCCACGTCTCTAAATCACCCTCAATCCCCAGCCTCCGTATTTTCTGCAATAGCCTACCGTGGGGAATCTTATCAAACGCTTTACTGAAATCCATTTACACCACATCAACTGCTCTACCCTCATCTACCTGTTCAGTCACCTTCTCAAAGAACTCGATAAGGTTTGTGAGGCATGACCTACCCTTCACAAAGCCATGCTGACTATCCCTGATCATATTATTCCTATCTAGGTGATTATAAATCTTGTCTCTTACAATCCCCTCCAAGACTTTACCCACTACAGACGTGAGGCTCACCGGTCTATAGTTGCCGGGGTTGTCTCTGCTCCCCTTTTTGAACAAAGGGACCACATTTGCTGTCCTCCAGTCCTCTGGCACTATTCCTGTAGCCAATGATGACATAAAAATCAAAGCCAAAGGTCCAGCAATCTCTTCCCTGGCCTCCCAGAGAATCCTAGGATAAATCCCATCAGGTCCTGGGGACTTATCTATTTTAAGCCTGTCCAGAATTGCCAACACCTCTTCCCTACGTACCTCAATGCCATCTATTCTATTAGCCTGGGGCTCAGCATTCTCCTCCACAACATTATATTTTTCCTGAGTGAATACTGACGAAAAATATTCATTTAGTATCTCGCCTATCTCTTCAGACTCCACACACAATTTCCCATCCCTGTCCTTGACTGGTCCTACTCTTTCTCTAGTCATTCGCTTATTCCTGACATACCTATAGAAAGCTTTTGGGTTTTCCTTGATCCTTCCTGCCAAATACTTCTCATGTCCCCTCCTTGCTCGTCTTAGCTCTCTCTTTAGATCCTTCCTCGCTACCTTGTAACTATCCATCGCCCAAACTGAAACTTCACACCTCATCTTCACATAGGCCTCCTTCTTCCTCTTAACAAGAGATTCCACTTCCTTGGTAAACCACGGTTCCCTCGCTCGACGCTTTCCTCCCTGCCTGACTGGTACATACTTATCAAGAACACACAGTAGCTGATCCATGAACAAGCCCCACTTATCCAGTGTGCCCAATACTTGCAGCCTACTTCTCTGTGGTGCTTGGTCCGAGATTACTATCCACGTGGTGTGGAGCGTGGTTCGAGATTACACTCTACGGAATGTGGAGCTTGCTGCGAGATTACTATCCACGTGGTGTGGAGCGTGGTCCGAGATTATTACCTACGGAATGTGGAGCTTGGTCCGAGATTACTATCCACGTGGTGTGGAGAATGGTCCGAGATTACTACCTACGGAGTGTGGAGCGTGGTCCGAGATTACTCTCCACATGGTGTGGAGCGTGGTCCAAGATGACTATCTACGGAATGTGGAGCTTGGTCCGAGATTGCTATCCACGCGGTGTGGAGCGTTGTCCGAGATTACTATCCACGCGGTGTGAAGTGTTGTCCGAGATTACTATCCACGCGGTGTGAAGCGTTGTCCGAGATTACTATCCACGCGGTGTGAAGCGTTGTCCGAGATTACTATCCACGCGGTGTGAAGCGTGGTCCGAGATTACTATCCACGCGGTGTGGAGCGTAGTCCGAGATTACTATCCACATGGTGTGGAGCGTGGTCCGAGATTACTATCCACGTGGTGTGGAGCGTGGTCCGAGATTACTATACACGTGGTCTGGAGCGTGGTCCGAGATTACTATACACGTGGTCTGGAGCGTGTTCCGAGATTACTATCCACGTGGTGTGGCGCGCGATCCAAGGTTACTATCCACGTGGTGTGGAGCGTGGTCCGAGATTACTATCCACATGGTGTGGAGCGTGGTCCGAGATTACTATCCACGTGGTGTGGAGCGTGGTCTGAGATTACTATCCACGTGGTGTGTAGCGTGGTCCGAGATTACTATCCACGTGGTGTGGAGTTTGGTCCGAGATTACTATCCCCGTGGTGTGGAGTGTGGTCTGAGATTACTATCCACGTGGTGTGGAGCGTGGTCCGAGATTACTATCCACGTGGTGTGGAGCGTGGTCCGAGATTACTATCCACGTGGTGTGGAGGGTGGTCCGAGATTACTATCCACGTGGTGTGGAGTGTGGTCTGAGATTACTATCCACGTGGTGTGGAGCGTGGTCCGAGATTACTATCCACGTGGTGTGGAGCGTGGTCCGAGATTACTATCCACGTGGTGTGGAGGGTGGTCCGAGATTACTATCCACGTGGCGTGGAGCGTTGTCCGAGATTACTATCCACACGGTGTGGAGCGTGGTCCGAGATTACTATCCACGTGGTGTGGAGCGTTGTCCGAGATTACTATCCACGTGTTGTGGAGCGTGGTCCGAGATTACTATCCACGTGGTGTGGAGCGTGGTCCAAGATTACTGTCCACGTGGTGTGGAGCGTGGTCCGAGATTACTATCCACGTGGTGTGGAGCGAGGTCCGAGATTCCTATCCACCCGGTGTGGAGCGTGGTCCGAGATTACTACCCACGTGTTGTGGAGCGTGGTCCGAGATTACTATCCACGTGGTGTGGAGCGTGGTCTGAGATTACTATCCATGTGTTGTGGAGCGTGGTCCGAGATTACTATCCACATGGTGTGGAGTGCGGTCCGAGATTACTATCCCCGTGGTGTGGAGCGTGTTCCGAGATTCCTATCCACCCGGTGTGGAGCGTGGTCCGAGATTACTACCCACATGTTGTGGAGCGTGGTCCGAGATTACTATCCACGTGGTGTGGAGCGTGGTCTGAGATTACTATCCACCCGGTGTGGGGCGTGGTCCGAGATTACTATCCACGTGGTGTGGAGCGTGGTGCGAGATTACTATCCCCGTGGTGTGGAGCGTGGTCCGAGATTACTATCCACGTGGTGTGGAGCGTGGTCCGAGATTACTATCCACCCGGTGTGGGGCGTGGCCCGAAATTACTATCCACGTGGTGTGGAGCGTGGTCCGAGATTACTATCCAAGTGGTGTGGAGCGTGGTCCGAGATTACTATCCACGTGGTGTGCCGCGTGGTCCGAGATTACTGTCCACGTAGTGTGGAGCGTGGTCCGAGATTACTATCCACGTGGTGCGGAGCGTGGTCCGAGATTACTATACACATCATGTGGAGCATGGTCCGAGATTACTATCCACGTGGTGTGGAGCGTGGTCCGAGATTACTATCCACTTTGTGAGGAGCGTGGTCCGAGATTATTATTTACGTGGTGTGGAGCGTGGTCCGAGATTACTATCCACGTGGTGTGGAGCATGGTCTGAGATTACTACCCACGTGGTGTGGAGCGTGGACCGAGATTACTACCCGCGTGGTGTGGAGCGTGGTCCGAGATTACTATCCCTGTGGTGTGGAGCGTGGTCCGAGATTGCTATCCACGTGGTGTGGAACGTGGTCCGAGATCACTATCCACGTGGTGTGGAGCGTGTTCCGAGATTACTATCCACGTGGTGTAGAGCGTGGTCCGAGATTGCTATTCCCGTGGTGTGGAACGTGGTCCGAGATGACTATCCACGTGGTGTGGAGCGTGTTCCGAGATTACTACCCACGTGTTGTGGAGCGTGGTCCGAGATTACTATCCACGTGGTGTGGAGCGTGGTCCGAGATTACTATCCACGTGGTGTGGAGCGTGGTCCGAGATTACTATCCTCGTGGTGTGGAGCGTGGTCCGAGATTACTATCCACGTGGTGTGGAGCGTGGTCCAAGATTACTGTCCACCCGGTGTGGAGCGTGGTCCGAGATTACTATCCACCCGGTGTGGGGCGTGGTCCGAGATTACTATCCACGTGGTGTGGAGCGTGGTCCGAGATTACTATCCACGTGGTGTGGAACGTGGTCCGAGATTACTATCCACGTGGTGTGGAACGTGGTCCGAGATTACTGTCCACGTGGTGTGGAGCTTGGTCCGAGATTACTATCCTCGTGGTGTGGAGCGTGGTCCGAGATTACTATCCACCCGGTGTGGAGCGTGGTCCGAGATTACTGTCCACGTGGTGCGGAACGTGGTCCGAGATTACTGTCCACGTGGTGTGGAGCGTGATCCGAGATTACTATCCACATTATGTGGAGCGTGGTCAGAGATTACTATCCACGTGGCGTGGAGCGTGGTCCGAGATTACTCTCCCCGTGGTTTGGAACGTGCTCCGAGATTACGATCCACGTGGTGTGAAGAGTGGTCCGAGATTACTATCCACGTGGTGTGGAGCGTGGTCCGAGATTACTATCCACGTGGTGTGGAGCGTGGTCCGAGATTACTATCCACGTGGTGTGGAGCGTGGTCCGAGATTACTATCCACGTGGTGTGAAGCGTGGTCCGAGATTACTATCCACGTGGTGTGGAGCGTGGTCCGAGATTACTATCCACGTGGTGTGGAGCGTTGTCCGAGATTACTATCTACGGAATGTAGAACATAGAACATAGAACAATACAGCGCAGTACAGGCCCTTCGGCCCACGATGTTGCACCGAAACAAAAGCCATCTAACCTACACTATACCATTATCATCCATATGTTTATCCAATAAACTTTTAAATGCCCTCAATGTTGGCGAGTTCACTACTGTAGCAGGTAGGGTATTCCACGGCCTCACTACTCTTTGCGTAAAGAACCTACCTCTGACCTCTGTCCTATATCTATTACCCCTCAGTTTAAAGTTATGTCCCCTCGTGCCAGCCATTTCCATCCGCGGGAGAAGGCTCTCACTGTCCACCCTATCCAACCCCCTGATCATTTTGTATGCCTCTATTAAGTCTCCTCTTAACCTTCTTCTCTCCAACGAAAACAACCTCAAGTCCATCAGCCTTTCCTCATAAGATTTTCCCTCCATACCAGGCAACATCCTGGTAAATCTCCTCTGCACCCGCTCCAAAGCCTCCACGTCCTTCCTATAATGCGGTGACCAGAACTGTACGCAATACTCCAAATGCGGCCGTACCCGAGTTCTGTACAGCTGCAACATGACCTCCCGACTCCGGAACTCAATCCCTCTACCAATAAAGGCCAACACTCCATAGGCCTTCTTCACAACCCTATCAACCTGGGTGGCAACTTTTAGGGATCTATGTACATGGACACCTAGATCCCTCTGCTCATCCACACTTTCAAGAACTTTACCATTAGCCAAATATTCCGCATTCCTGTTATTCCTTCCATAGTGAATCACCTCACACTTCTCTACATTAAACTCCATTTGCCACCTCTCAGCCCAGCTCTGCAGCTTATCTGTATCCCTCTGTAACCTGCTACATCCTTCCACACTATCGACAACACCACCGACTTTAGTATCGTCTGCAAATTTACTCACCCACCCTTCTGCGCCTTCCTCTAGGTCATTGATAAAAATGACAAACAGCAACGGCCCCAGACCAGATCCTTGTGGTACTCCACTTGTGACTGTACTCCATTCTGAACATTTCCCATCAACCACCACCCTCTGTCTTCTTTCAGCTAGCCAATTTCTGATCCACGTCTCTAAATCACCCTCAATCCCCAGCCTCCGTATTTTCTGCAATAGCCTACCGTGGGGAATCTTATCAAACGCTTTACTGAAATCCATTTACACCACATCAACTGCTCTACCCTCATCTACCTGTTCAGTCACCTTCTCAAAGAACTCGATAAGGTTTGTGAGGCATGACCTACCCTTCACAAAGCCATGCTGACTATCCCTGATCATATTATTCCTATCTAGGTGATTATAAATCTTGTCTCTTACAATCCCCTCCAAGACTTTACCCACTACAGACGTGAGGCTCACCGGTCTATAGTTGCCGGGGTTGTCTCTGCTCCCCTTTTTGAACAAAGGGACCACATTTGCTGTCCTCCAGTCCTCTGGCACTATTCCTGTAGCCAATGATGACATAAAAATCAAAGCCAAAGGTCCAGCAATCTCTTCCCTGGCCTCCCAGAGAATCCTAGGATAAATCCCATCAGGTCCTGGGGACTTATCTATTTTAAGCCTGTCCAGAATTGCCAACACCTCTTCCCTACGTACCTCAATGCCATCTATTCTATTAGCCTGGGGCTCAGCATTCTCCTCCACAACATTATATTTTTCCTGAGTGAATACTGACGAAAAATATTCATTTAGTATCTCGCCTATCTCTTCAGACTCCACACACAATTTCCCATCCCTGTCCTTGACTGGTCCTACTCTTTCTCTAGTCATTCGCTTATTCCTGACATACCTATAGAAAGCTTTTGGGTTTTCCTTGATCCTTCCTGCCAAATACTTCTCATGTCCCCTCCTTGCTCGTCTTAGCTCTCTCTTTAGATCCTTCCTCGCTACCTTGTAACTATCCATCGCCCCAACTGAAACTTCACACCTCATCTTCACATAGGCCTCCTTCTTCCTCTTAACAAGAGATTCCACTTCCTTGGTAAACCACGGTTCCCTCGCTCGACGCTTTCCTCCCTGCCTGACTGGTACATACTTATCAAGAACACACAGTAGCTGATCCATGAACAAGCCCCATTTATCCAGTGTGCCCAACACTTGCAGCCTACTTCTCTGTGGTGCTTGGTCCGAGATTACTATCCACGTGGTGTGGAGCGTGGTTCGAGATTACACTCTACGGAATATGGAGCTTGCTGCGAGATTACTATCCACGTGGTGTGGAGCGTGGTCCGAGATTATTACCTACGGAATGTGGAGCTTGGTCCGAGATTACTATCCACGTGGTGTGGAGAATGGTCCGAGATTACTACCTACGGAGTGTGGAGCGTGGTCCGAGATTACTCTCCACATGGTGTGGAGCGTGGTCCAAGATGACTATCTACGGAATGTGGAGCTTGGTCCGAGATTGCTATCCACGCGGTGTGGAGCGTTGTCCGAGATTACTATCCACGCGGTGTGAAGTGTTGTCCGAGATTACTATCCACGCGGTGTGAAGCGTTGTCCGAGATTACTATCCACGCGGTGTGAAGCGTTGTCCGAGATTACTATCCACGCGGTGTGAAGCGTGGTCCGAGATTACTATCCACGCGGTGTGGAGCGTAGTCCGAGATTACTATCCACATGGTGTGGAGCGTGGTCCGAGATTACTATCCACGTGGTGTGGAGCGTGGTCCGAGATTACTATACACGTGGTCTGGAGCGTGGTCCGAGATTACTATACACGTGGTCTGGAGCGTGTTCCGAGATTACTATCCACGTGGTGTGGCGCGCGATCCAAGGTTACTATCCACGTGGTGTGGAGCGTGGTCCGAGATTACTATCCACATGGTGTGGAGCGTGGTCCGAGATTACTATCCACGTGGTGTGGAGCGTGGTCTGAGATTACCATCCACGTGGTGTGTAGCGTGGTCCGAGATTACTATCCACGTGGTGTGGAGTGTGGTCCGAGATTACTATCCCCGTGGTGTGGAGTGTGGTCTGAGATTACTATCCACGTGGTGTGGAGCGTGGTCCGAGATTACTATCCACGTGGTGTGGAGCGTGGTCCGAGATTACTATCCACGTGGTGTGGAGGGTGGTCCGAGATTACTATCCACGTGGTGTGGAGTGTGGTCTGAGATTACTATCCACGTGGTGTGGAGCGTGGTCCGAGATTACTATCCACGTGGTGTGGAGCGTGGTCCAAGATTACTGTCCACGTGGTGTGGAGCGTGGTCCGAGATTACTATCCACGTGGTGTGGAGCGAGGTCCGAGATTCCTATCCACCCGGTGTGGAGCGTGGTCCGAGATTACTACTCACGTGTTGTTGAGCGTGGTCCGAGATTACTATCCACGTGGTGTGGAGCGTGGTCTGAGATTACTATCCATGTGTTGTGGAGCGTGGTCCGAGATTACTATCCACATGGTGTGGAGTGCGGTCCGAGATTACTATCCACGTGGTGTGGAGCGTGTTCCGAGATTCCTATCCACCCGGTGTGGAGCGTGGTCCGAGATTACTACCCACATGTTGTGGAGCGTGGTCCGAGATTACTATCCACGTGGTGTGGAGCGTGGTCTGAGATTACTATCCACCCGGTGTGGGGCGTGGTCCGAGATTACTATCCACGTGGTGTGGAGCGTGGTGCGAGATTACTATCCCCGTGGTGTGGAGCGTGGTCCGAGATTACTATCCACGTGGTGTGGAGCGTGGTCCGAGATTACTATCCACCCGGTGTGGGGCGTGGCCCGAAATTACTATCCACGTGGTGTGGAGCGTGGTCCGAGATTACTATCCAAGTGGTGTGGAGCGTGGTCCGAGATTACTATCCACGTGGTGTGGAGCGTGGTCCGAGATTACTGTCCACGTGGTGTGGAGCGTGGTCCGAGATTACTATCCACGCGCTGTGAAGCGTTGTCCGAGATTACTATCTACGCGGTGTGAAGCGTGGTCCGAGATTACTATCCACGTGGTGTGGAGCGTGGTCCGAGATTACTATGTACGGAATGTGGAGCGTTGTCCGAGATTACTATCCACGGGGTGTGAAGCGTTGTCCGAGATTACTATCCACGTGGTGTGGCGCGTTGTCCGAGATTACTATCCATGTGGTGTGGAGCGTGGTCCGAGATTACTATCCATGTGGTGTGGAGCGTGGTCCGAGATTACTATCCACGTGGCGTGGAGCGTGGTCCGAGATTACTTTCCACGTGGTGTGGAGCGTGGTCCGAGATTACTATCTACGGAATGTGGAGCGTTGTCCGAGATTACTATCCACGTGATTTGGAGCGTGGTCCGAGATTACTATTCATGTGGTGTGAAGCGTGGTCCGAGATTACTATCCACGTGGTGTGGATCGTGGTCCGAGATTACTATCCACGTGGTGTGGAGCGTGGTCCGAGATTACTCTCCAAGTGGTGTGGAGCGTGGTCCGAGATTACTGTCCACGTGGTGTGGAGCGTGGTCCGAGATTACCATCCACGTGGTGTGCAGCGTGGTCCGAGATAACTGTCCACGTGGTGTGGAGCGTGGTCCGAGATTACTATCCACGTGGTGCTGAGCGTGGTCCGAGTTTACTATCCACATCATGTGGAGCGTCGTGCGAGATTACTATCCACGTGGTGTGGAGCGTGGTCCGAGATTACTATCCACGTGGTGTGGAGCGTGGTCGAGATTACTATCCCTGTGGTGTGGATCGTGGTCCGAGATTACTATCCACATGGTGTGGAGCGTGGTCCGAGATTACTATCCACGTGGTGTGGAGCGTGGTCCGAGATTACTATCCACGTGGTGTGGAGCGTGGTCCGAGATAACTATCCCCGTGGTGTGGAACGTGGTCCGAGATTACTATCCACGTGGTGTGGAGCGTGGTCCGAGATTACTACCCACGTGTTGTGGAGCGTGGTCCGAGATTACTATCCACGTGGTGTGGAGCGTGGTCCGAGATTACTATCCACGTGGTGTGGAGCGTGGTCCGAGATTACTATCCACGTGGTGTGGAGCGTGGTCCGAGATTACTATCCACGTGTTGTGGAGCGTGGTCCGAGATTACTATCCACGTGGTGTGGAGCGTGGTCCAAGATTACTGTCCACGTGGTGTGGAGCGTGGTCCGAGATTACTATCCACGTGGTGTGGAGCGAGGTCCGAGATTCCTATCCACCCGGTGTGGAGCGTGGTCCGAGATTACTACCCACGTGTTGTGGAGCGTGGTCCGAGATTACTATCCACGTGGTGTGGAGCGTGGTCTGAGATTACTATCCATGTGTTGTGGAGCGTGGTCCGAGATTACTATCCACATGGTGTGGAGTGCGGTCCGAGATTACTAACCCCGTGGTGTGGAGCGTGTTCCGAGATTCCGATCCACCCGGTGTGGAGCGTGGTCCGAGATTACTACCCACATGTTGTGGAGCGTGGTCCGAGATTACTATCCACGTGGTGTGGAGCGTGGTCTGAGATTACTATCCACCCGGTGTGGGGCGTGGTCCGAGATTACTATCCACGTGGTGTGGAGCGTGGTTCGAGATTACTATCCCCGTGGTGTGGAGCGTGGTCCGAGATTACTATCCACCCGGTGTGGGGCGTGGTCCGAAATTACTATCCACGTGGTGTGGAGCGTGGTCCGAGATTACTATCCACGTGGTGTGGAGCGTGGTCCGAGATTACTATCCACGTGGTGTGGAGCGTGGTGCGAGATTACTATCCCCGTGGTGTGGAGCGTGGTCCGAGATTACTATCCACCCGGTGTGGGGCGTGGTCCGAAATTACTATCCACGTGGTGTGGAGCGTGGTCCGAGATTACTATCCAAGTGGTGTGGAACGTGGTCAGAGATTACTATCCACGCGGTGTGAAGCGTGGTCCGAGATTACTATCCACGCGGTGTGAAGCGTGGTCCGAGATTACTATCCACGTGGTGTAGAGCGTGGTCCGAGATGACTATCTACGGAATGTGGAGCGTTGTCCGAGATTACTATCCACGCGGTGTGAAGCGTTGTCCGAGATTACTATCCACGCGGTGTGAAGCGTGGTCCGAGATTACTATCCACGTGGTGTGGAGCGTGGTCCGAGATTACTATCTACGGAATGTGGAGCGTTGTCCGAGATTACTATCCACGCGGTGTGAAGCGTGGTCCGAGATTACTATCCACGCGGTGTGGAGCATTGTCCGAGATTACTTTCCACGCGGTGTGAAGTGTTGTCCGAGACTACTATCCACGTGGTGTGGAGCGTGGTCCGAGATTACTATCCACGTGGTGTGGAGGGTGGTCCGAGATTACTATCCACGTGGTGTGGAGCATGGTCCGAGATTACTATCCACACGGTGTGGAGCGTGGTCCGTGATTACTATCCACGTGGTGTGGAGCGAGGTCCGAGATTACTATCCACGTGGTGTGGAGCGTGGTCCGAGATTACTATCCACGTGGTGTGGAGCGTGGTCCGAGATTACTATCCACGTGGTGTGGAGCGTGGTCCGAGATTACTATCCACGTGGTGTGGAGCGTGGTCCGAGATTACTCTCCAAGTGGTGTGGAGCGTGGTCCGAGATTACTGTCCACGTGGTGTGGAGCGTGGTCCGAGATTACTATCCACGTGGTGTGCCGCGTGGTCCGAGATTACTGTCCACGTGGTGTGGAGCGTGGTCCGAGATTACTATCCACGTGTTGCGGAGCGTGGTCCGAGATTACTATCCACCCGGTGTGGAGCGTGGTCCGAGATTACTATCCACCCGGTGTGGAGCGTGGTCCGAGATTACTATCCACGTGTTGTTGAGCGTGGTCAGAGATTACTCTCCACGTGGTGTGGAACGTGGTCCGAGATTACTGTCCACGTGGTGTGGAGCGTGGTCCGAGATTACTATCCCCGTGGTGAGGAGCGTTGCCCGAGATTACTATCCACGTGGTGTGGTGCGTGGTCCGAGATTTCCATCTACAGAGTGTGGAGCGTGGTCCGAGATTACTATCCATGTGGTGTGGAGCGTGGTCCGAGATTACTGTCCACGTGGTGTGGAGCGTGGTCCGAGATTACTATCCACGTGGTGTGGTGCGTGGTCCGAGATTACTCTCCACGTGGTGTGGAGCGTGGTCTGAGATTACAATGCACGAGGTATGGAGCGTGGTCCGAGATTACTACCCACGTGGTGTGGAGCGTGGTCCGAGATTACTATCCACGTGGTGTGGAGCGTGGTCCTAGATTACTATTCAACCGGTGTGGAGCGTGGTCCGAGATTACTACACACGTGTTGTGGAGCGTGGTCCGAGATTACTATCCACGTGGTGTGGAGCGTGGTCCGAGATTATTATCCACATGGTGTGGAGTGCGGTCCGAGATTACAATCCAATTGGTGTGGAGCGTGGTCCGAGATTACTATCCACGTTGTGTGGAGCGTGGTCCGAGATTACTATCCACCCGGTGTGGGGCGTGGTCCGAGATTACTATCCCCGTGGTGTGGAGCGTGGTCCTAGATTATTATCCACGTGGTGTGGAGCGTGGTCCGAGATTACTGTCCACGTGGTGTGGAGCGTGGTCCGAGATTACTATCCACGTGGTGTGTAGCGTGGTCCGAGATTACTATCCACGTGGTGTGGAGCGTGGTCCGAGATTACTATCCACGTGGTGTGTAGCGTGGTCCGAGATTACTATCCACGTGGTGTGGAGCGTGGTCCGAGATTACTATCCACGTGGTGTGGATCGTGGTCCGAGATTACTATCCACGTGGTGTGGAGCGTGGTCCGAGATTACTATCCACCCGGTGTGGAGCGTGGTCCGAGATTACTATCCGCGTGGTGTGAAGCGTGGTCCGAGATTACTATCCACGTGGTGTGGAGCGTGGTCCGAGATTACTGTCCCCGTGGTGTGGAGCGTGGTCCGAGATTACTATCCACGTGGTGTGGAGCGTGGTCCGAGATTACTATCCACGTGGTGTGGAGCGTGGTCCGAGATTACTATCCACGTGGTGTGGAGCGTGGTCCGAGATTACTATCCACGTGGTGTGGAGCGTGGTCCGAGATTACTATCCACGTGGTGTGGAGCGTGGTCCGAGATTACTATCCACCCGGTGTGGAGCGTGGTCCAAGATTACTATCCACGTGGTGTGGAGCGTTGTCCGAGATTACTATCCACGCGGTGTGAAGCGTGGTCCGAGATTACTATCCACGTGGTGTAGAGCGTGGTCCGAGATGACTATCTACGGAATGTGGAGCGTTGTCCGAGATTACTATCCACGCGGTGTGAAGCGTTGTCCGAGATTACTATCCACGCGGTGTGAAGCGTGGTCCGAGATTACTATCCACGTGGTGTGGAGCGTGGTCCGAGATTACTATCTACGGAATGTGGAGCGTTGTCCGAGATTACTATCCACGCGGTGTGCAGCGTGGTCCGAGATTACTATCCACGCGGTGTGGAGCATTGTCCGAGATTACTTACCACGCGGTGTGAAGCGTTGTCCGAGACTTCTATCCACGTGGTGTGGAGCGTGGTCCGAGATTACTATCCACGTGGTGTGGAGGGTGGTCCGAGATTACTATCCACGTGGTGTGGAGCGTGGTCCGAGATTACTATCCACACGGTGTGGAGCGTGGTCCGTGATTACTATCCACGTGGTGTGGAGCGAGGTCCGAGGTTACTATCCACGTGGTGTGGAGCGTGGTCCGAGATTACTATCCACGTGGTGTGGAGCGTGGTCCGAGATTACTATCCACGTGGTGTGGAGCGTGGTCCGAGATTACTATCCACGTGGTGTGGAGCGTGGTCCGAGATTACTATCCACGTGGTGTGGAGCGTGGTCCGAGATTACTCTCCAAGTGGTGTGGAGCGTGGTCCGAGATTACTGTCCACGTGGTGTGGAGCGTGGTCCGAGATTACTATCCACGTGGTGTGCCGCGTGGTCCGAGATTACTGTCCACGTGGTGTGGAGCGTGGTCCGAGATTACTATCCACGTGGTGCGGAGCGTGGTCCGAGATTACTATACACATCATGTGGAGCATGGTCCGAGATTACTATCCACGTTGTGTGGAGCGTGGTCCGAGATTACTATCCACTTTGTGAGGAGCGTGGTCCGAGATTATTATTTACGTGGTGTGGAGCGTGGTCCGAGATTACTATCCACGTGGTGTGGAGCATGGTCTGAGATTACTACCCACGTGGTGTGGAGCGTGGACCGAGATTACTACCCGCGTGGTGTGGAGCGTGGTCCGAGATTACTATCCCTGTGGTGTGGAGCGTGGTCCGAGATTGCTATCCACGTGGTGTGGAGCGTGGTCCGAGATCACTATCCACGTGGTGTGGAGCGTGGTCCGAGATTACTATCCACGTGGTGTAGAGCGTGGTCCGAGATTGCTATTCCCGTGGTGTGGAACGTGGTCCGAGATGACTATCCACGTGGTGTGGAGCGTGTTCCGAGATTACTACCCACGTGTTGTGGAGCGTGGTCCGAGATTACTATCCACGTGGTGTGGAGCGTGGTCCGAGATTACTATCCACGTGGTGTGGAGCGTGGTCCGAGATTACTATCCTCGTGGTGAGGAGCGTGGTCCGAGATTACTATCCACGTGGTGTGGAGCGTGGTCCAAGATTACTGTCCACCCGGTGTGGAGCGTGGTCCGAGATTACTATCCACCCGGTGTGGAGCGTGGTCCGAGATTACTATCCACGTGGTGTGGAGCGTGGTCCGAGATTATTATCCACATGGTGTGGAGTGCGGTCCGAGATTACAATCCAATTGGTGTGGAGCGTGGTCCGAGATTACTATCCACGTGGTGTGGAGCGTGGTCCGAGATTACTATCCACCCGGTGTGGGGCGTGGTCCGAGATTACTATCCCCGTGGTGTGGAGCGTGGTCCTAGATTATTATCCACGTGGTGTGGAGCGTGGTCCGAGATTACTGTCCACGTGGTGTGGAGCGTGGTCCGAGATTACTATCCACGTGGTGTGTAGCGTGGTCCGAGATTACTATCCGCGTGGTGTGGAACGTGGTCCGAGATTACTGTCCACGTGGTGTGGAGCTTGGTCCGAGATTACTATCCTCGTGGTGTGGAGCGTGGTCCGAGATTACTATCCACCCGGTGTGGAGCGTGGTCCGAGATTACTGTCCACGTGGTGTGGAACGTGGTCCGAGATTACTGTCCACGTGGTGTGGAGCGTGATCCGAGATTACTATCCACATTATGTGGAGCGTGGTCAGAGATTACTATCCACGTGGTGTGGAGCGTGGTCCGAGATTACTCTCCCCGTGGTTTGGAACGTGCTCCGAGATTACGATCCACGTGGTGTGAAGAGTGGTCCGAGATTACTATCCACGTGGTGTGGAGCGTGGTCCGAGATTACTATCCACGTGGTGTGGAGCGTGGTCCGAGATTACTATCCACGTGGTGTGGAGCGTGGTCCGAGATTACTATCCACGTGGTGTGAAGCGTGGTCCGAGATTACTATCCACGTGGTGTGGAGCGTGGTCCGAGATTACTATCCACGTGGTGTGGAGCGTTGTCCGAGATTACTATCCACGTGGTGTGGAGCGTGGTCCGAGATTACTGTCCACCCGGTGTGGAGCGTGGTCCGAGATTACTATCTACGGAATGTAGAACATAGAACATAGAACAATACAGCGCAGTACAGGCCCTTCGGCCCACGATGTTGCACCGAAACAAAAGCCATCTAACCTACACTATACCATTATCATCCATATGTTTATCCAATAAACTTTTAAATGCCCTCAATGTTGGCGAGTTCACTACTGTAGCAGGTAGGGTATTCCACGGCCTCACTACTCTTTGCGTAAAGAACCTACCTCTGACCTCTGTCCTATATCTATTACCCCTCAGTTTAAAGTTATGTCCCCTCGTGCCAGCCATTTCCATCCGCGGGAGAAGGCTCTCACTGTCCACCCTATCCAACCCCCTGATCATTTTGTATGCCTCTATTAAGTCTCCTCTTAACCTTCTTCTCTCCAACGAAAACAACCTCAAGTCCATCAGCCTTTCCTCATAAGATTTTCCCTCCATACCAGGCAACATCCTGGTAAATCTCCTCTGCACCCGCTCCAAAGCCTCCACGTCCTTCCTATAATGCGGTGACCAGAACTGTACGCAATACTCCAAATGCGGCCGTACCCGAGTTCTGTACAGCTGCAACATGACCTCCCGACTCCGGAACTCAATCCCTCTACCAATAAAGGCCAACACTCCATAGGCCTTCTTCACAACCCTATCAACCTGGGTGGCAACTTTTAGGGATCTATGTACATGGACACCTAGATCCCTCTGCTCATCCACACTTTCAAGAACTTTACCATTAGCCAACTATTCCGCATTCCTGTTATTCCTTCCAAAGTGAATCACCTCACACTTCTCTACATTAAACTCCATTTGCCACCTCTCAGCCCAGCTCTGCAGCTTATCTGTATCCCTCTGTAACCTGCTACATCCTTCCACACTATCGACAACACCACCGACTTTAGTATCGTCTGCAAATTTACTCACCCACCCTTCTGCGCCTTCCTCTAGGTCATTGATAAAAATGACAAACAGCAACGGCCCCAGACCAGATCCTTGTGGTACTCCACTTGTGACTGTACTCCATTCTGAACATTTCCCATCAACCACCACCCTCTGTCTTCTTTCAGCTAGCCAATTTCTGATCCACGTCTCTAAATCACCCTCAATCCCCAGCCTCCGTATTTTCTGCAATAGCCTACCGTGGGGAATCTTATCAAACGCTTTACTGAAATCCATTTACACCACATCAACTGCTCTACCCTCATCTACCTGTTCAGTCACCTTCTCAAAGAACTCGATAAGGTTTGTGAGGCATGACCTACCCTTCACAAAGCCATGCTGACTATCCCTGATCATATTATTCCTATCTAGGTGATTATAAATCTTGTCTCTTACAATCCCCTCCAAGACTTTACCCACTACAGACGTGAGGCTCACCGGTCTATAGTTGCCGGGGTTGTCTCTGCTCCCCTTTTTGAACAAAGGGACCACATTTGCTGTCCTCCAGTCCTCTGGCACTATTCCTGTAGCCAATGATGACATAAAAATCAAAGCCAAAGGTCCAGCAATCTCTTCCCTGGCCTCCCAGAGAATCCTAGGATAAATCCCATCAGGTCCTGGGGACTTATCTATTTTAAGCCTGTCCAGAATTGCCAACACCTCTTCCCTACGTACCTCAATGCCATCTATTCTATTAGCCTGGGGCTCAGCATTCTCCTCCACAACATTATATTTTTCCTGAGTGAATACTGACGAAAAATATTCATTTAGTATCTCGCCTATCTCTTCAGACTCCACACACAATTTCCCATCCCTGTCCTTGACTGGTCCTACTCTTTCTCTAGTCATTCGCTTATTCCTGACATACCTATAGAAAGCTTTTGGGTTTTCCTTGATCCTTCCTGCCAAATACTTCTCATGTCCCCTCCTTGCTCGTCTTAGCTCTCTCTTTAGATCCTTCCTCGCTACCTTGTAACTATCCATCGCCCCAACTGAAACTTCACACCTCATCTTCACATAGGCCTCCTTCTTCCTCTTAACAAGAGATTCCACTTCCTTGGTAAACCACGGTTCCCTCGCTCGACGCTTTCCTCCCTGCCTGACTGGTACATACTTATCAAGAACACACAGTAGCTGATCCATGAACAAGCCCCACTTATCCAGTGTGCCCAATACTTGCAGCCTACTTCTCTGTGGTGCTTGGTCCGAGATTACTATCCACGTGGTGTGGAGCGTGGTTCGAGATTACACTCTACGGAATGTGGAGCTTGCTGCGAGATTACTATCCACGTGGTGTGGAGCGTGGTCCGAGATTATTACCTACGGAATGTGGAGCTTGGTCCGAGATTACTATCCACGTGGTGTGGAGAATGGTCCGAGATTACTACCTACGGAGTGTGGAGCGTGGTCCGAGATTACTCTCCACATGGTGTGGAGCGTGGTCCAAGATGACTATCTACGGAATGTGGAGCTTGGTCCGAGATTGCTATCCACGCGGTGTGGAGCGTTGTCCGAGATTACTATCCACGCGGTGTGAAGTGTTGTCCGAGATTACTATCCACGCGGTGTGAAGCGTTGTCCGAGATTACTATCCACGCGGTGTGAAGCGTTGTCCGAGATTACTATCCACGCGGTGTGAAGCGTGGTCCGAGATTACTATCCACGCGGTGTGGAGCGTAGTCCGAGATTACTATCCACATGGTGTGGAGCGTGGTCCGAGATTACTATCCACGTGGTGTGGAGCGTGGTCCGAGATTACTCTACACGTGGTGTGGAGCGTGGTCCGAGATTACTATCCACGTGGTGTGGAGCGTGGTCCGAGATTACTCTCCAAGTGGTGTGGAGCGTGGTCCGAGATTACTGTCCACGTGGTGTGGAGCGTGGTCCGAGATTACTATCCACGTGGTGTGCCGCGTGGTCCGAGATTACTGTCCACGTGGTGTGGAGCGTGGTCCGAGATTACTATCCACGTGTTGCGGAGCGTGGTCCGAGATTACTATCCACCCGGTGTGGAGCGTGGTCCGAGATTACTATCCACCCGGTGTGGAGCGTGGTCCGAGATTACTATCCACGTGTTGTTGAGCGTGGTCAGAGATTACTCTCCACGTGGTGTGGAACGTGGTCCGAGATTACTGTCCACGTGGTGTGGAGCGTGGTCCGAGATTACTATCCCCGTGGTGAGGAGCGTTGCCCGAGATTACTATCCACGTGGTGTGGTGCGTGGTCCGAGATTTCCATCTACAGAGTGTGGAGCGTGGTCCGAGATTACTATCCATGTGGTGTGGAGCGTGGTCCGAGATTACTGTCCACGTGGTGTGGAGCGTGGTCCGAGATTACTATCCACGTGGTGTGGTGCGTGGTCCGAGATTACTCTCCACGTGGTGTGGAGCGTGGTCTGAGATTACTATGCACGAGGTATGGAGCGTGGTCCGAGATTACTACCCACGTGGTGTGGAGCGTGGTCCGAGATTACTATCCACGTGGTGTGGAGCGTGGTCCTAGATTACTATCCAACCGGTGTGGAGCGTGGTCCGAGATTACTACACACGTGTTGTGGAGCGTGGTCCGAGATTACTATCCACGTGGTGTGGAGCGTGGTCCGAGATTATTATCCACATGGTGTGGAGTGCGGTCCGAGATTACAATCCAATTGGTGTGGAGCGTGGTCCGAGATTACTATCCACGTGGTGTGGAGCGTGGTCCGAGATTACTATCCACCCGGTGTGGGGCGTGGTCCGAGATTACTATCCCCGTGGTGTGGAGCGTGGTCCTAGATTATTATCCACGTGGTGTGGAGCGTGGTCCGAGATTACTGTCCACGTGGTGTGGAGCGTGGTCCGAGATTACTATCCACGTGGTGTGTAGCGTGGTCCGAGATTACTATCCACGTGGTGTGGAGCGTGGTCCGAGATTACTATCCACGTGGTGTGTAGCGTGGTCCGAGATTACTATCCACGTGGTGTGGAGCGTGGTCCGAGATTACTATCCACGTGGTGTGGATCGTGGTCCGAGATTACTATCCACGTGGTGTGGAGCGTGGTCCGAGATTACTATCCACCCGGTGTGGAGCGTGGTCCGAGATTACTATCCGCGTGGTGTGAAGCGTGGTCCGAGATTACTATCCACGTGGTGTGGAGCGTGGTCCGAGATTACTGTCCCCGTGGTGTGGAGCGTGGTCCGAGATTACTATCCACGTGGTGTGGAGCGTGGTCCGAGATTACTATCCACGTGGTGTGGAGCGTGGTCCGAGATTACTATCCACGTGGTGTGGAGCGTGGTCCGAGATTACTATCCACGTGGTGTGGAGCGTGGTCCGAGATTACTATCCACGTGGTGTGGAGCGTGGTCCGAGATTACTATCCACCCGGTGTGGAGCGTGGTCCAAGATTACTATCCACGTGGTGTGGAGCGTTGTCCGAGATTACTATCCACGCGGTGTGAAGCGTGGTCCGAGATTACTATCCACGCGGTGTGAAGCGTGGTCCGAGATTACTATCCACGTGGTGTAGAGCGTGGTCCGAGATGACTATCTACGGAATGTGGAGCGTTGTCCGAGATTACTATCCACGCGGTGTGAAGCGTTGTCCGAGATTACTATCCACGCGGTGTGAAGCGTGGTCCGAGATTACTATCCACGTGGTGTGGAGCGTGGTCCGAGATTACTATCTACGGAATGTGGAGCGTTGTCCGAGATTACTATCCACGCGGTGTGCAGCGTGGTCCGAGATTACTATCCACGCGGTGTGGAGCATTGTCCGAGATTACTTTCCACGCGGTGTGAAGCGTTGTCCGAGACTTCTATCCACGTGGTGTGGAGCGTGGTCCGAGATTACTATCCACGTGGTGTGGAGGGTGGTCCGAGATTACTATCCACGTGGTGTGGAGCGTGGTCCGAGATTACTATCCACACGGTGTGGAGCGTGGTCCGTGATTACTATCCACGTGGTGTGGAGCGAGGTCCGAGATTACTATCCACGTGGTGTGGAGCGTGGTCCGAGATTACTATCCACGTGGTGTGGAGCGTGGTCCGAGATTACTATCCACGTGGTGTGGAGCGTGGTCCGAGATTACTATCCACGTGGTGTGGAGCGTGGTCCGAGATTACTATCCACGTGGTGTGGAGCGTGGTCCGAGATTACTCTCCAAGTGGTGTGGAGCGTGGTCCGAGATTACTGTCCACGTGGTGTGGAGCGTGGTCCGAGATTACTATCCACGTGGTGTGCCGCGTGGTCCGAGATTACTGTCCACGTGGTGTGGAGCGTGGTCCGAGATTACTATCCACGTGGTGTGGAGCGTGGTCCGAGATTACTATCCACGTGGTGTGAAGCGTGGTCCGAGATTACTATCCACGTGGTGTGGAGCGTGGTCCGAGATTACTATCCACGTGGTGTGGAGCGTGGTCCGAGATTACTATCCACGTGGTGTGAAGCGTGGTCCGAGATTACTATCCACGTGGTGTGGAGCGTGGTCCGAGATTACTATCCACGTGGTGTGGAGCGTTGTCCGAGATTACTATCCACGTGTGGTGGAGCGTGGTCCGAGATTACTGTCCACCCGGTGTGGAGCGTGGACCGAGATTACTACCCGCGTGGTGTGGAGCGTGGTCCGAGATTACTATCCCTGTGGTGTGGAGCGTGGTCCGAGATTGCTATCCACGTGGTGTGGAGCGTGGTCCGAGATCACTATCCACGTGGTGTGGAGCGTGGTCCGAGATTACTATCCACGTGGTGTAGAGCGTGGTCCGAGATTGCTATTCCCGTGGTGTGGAACGTGGTCCGAGATGACTATCCACGTGGTGTGGAGCGTGTTCCGAGATTACTACCCACGTGTTGTGGAGCGTGGTCCGAGATTACTATCCACGTGGTGTGGAGCGTGGTCCGAGATTACTATCCACGTGGTGTGGAGCGTGGTCCGAGATTACTATCCTCGTGGTGAGGAGCGTGGTCCGAGATTACTATCCACGTGGTGTGGAGCGTGGTCCAAGATTACTGTCCACCCGGTGTGGAGCGTGGTCCGAGATTACTATCCACCCGGTGTGGAGCGTGGTCCGAGATTACTATCCACGTGGTGTGGAGCGTGGTCCGAGATTACTATCCACGTGGTGTGGAACGTGGTCCGAGATTACTATCCACGTGGTGTGGAACGTGGTCCGAGATTACTGTCCACGTGGTGTGGAGCTTGGTCCGAGATTACTATCCTCGTGGTGTGGAGCGTGGTCCGAGATTACTATCCACCCGGTGTGGAGCGTGGTCCGAGATTACTGTCCACGTGGTGTGGAACGTGGTCCGAGATTACTGTCCACGTGGTGTGGAGCGTGATCCGAGATTACTATCCACATTATGTGGAGCGTGGTCAGAGATTACTATCCACGTGGTGTGGAGCGTGGTCCGAGATTACTCTCCCCGTGGTTTGGAACGTGCTCCGAGATTACGATCCACGTGGTGTGAAGAGTGGTCCGAGATTACTATCCACGTGGTGTGGAGCGTGGTCCGAGATTACTATCCACGTGGTGTGGAGCGTGGTCCGAGATTACTATCCACGTGGTGTGGAGCGTGGTCCGAGATTACTATCCACGTGGTGTGAAGCGTGGTCCGAGATTACTATCCACGTGGTGTGGAGCGTGGTCCGAGATTACTATCCACGTGGTGTGGAGCGTTGTCCTAGATTTCTATCCACGTGGTGTGGAGCGTGGTCCGAGATTACTGTCCACCCGGTGTGGAGCGTGGTCCGAGATTACTATCTACGGAATGTAGAACATAGAACATAGAACAATACAGCGCAGTACAGGCCCTTCGGCCCACGATGTTGCACCGAAACAAAAGCCATCTAACCTACACTATACCATTATCATCCATATGTTTATCCAATAAACTTTTAAATGCCCTCAATGTTGGCGAGTTCACTACTGTAGCAGGTAGGGTATTCCACGGCCTCACTACTCTTTGCGTAAAGAACCTACCTCTGACCTCTGTCCTATATCTATTACCCCTCAGTTTAAAGTTATGTCCCCTCGTGCCAGCCATTTCCATCCGCGGGAGAAGGCTCTCACTGTCCACCCTATCCAACCCCCTGATCATTTTGTATGCCTCTATTAAGTCTCCTCTTAACCTTCTTCTCTCCAACGAAAACAACCTCAAGTCCATCAGCCTTTCCTCATAAGATTTTCCCTCCATACCAGGCAACATCCTGGTAAATCTCCTCTGCACCCGCTCCAAAGCCTCCACGTCCTTCCTATAATGCGGTGACCAGAACTGTACGCAATACTCCAAATGCGGCCGTACCCGAGTTCTGTACAGCTGCAACATGACCTCCCGACTCCGGAACTCAATCCCTCTACCAATAAAGGCCAACACTCCATAGGCCTTCTTCACAACCCTATCAACCTGGGTGGCAACTTTTAGGGATCTATGTACATGGACACCTAGATCCCTCTGCTCATCCACACTTTCAAGAACTTTACCATTAGCCAACTATTCCGCATTCCTGTTATTCCTTCCAAAGTGAATCACCTTACACTTCTCTACATTAAACTCCATTTGCCACCTCTCAGCCCAGCTCTGCAGCTTATCTGTATCCCTCTGTAACCTGCTACATCCTTCCACACTATCGACAACACCACCGACTTTAGTATCGTCTGCAAATTTACTCACCCACCCTTCTGCGCCTTCCTCTAGGTCATTGATAAAAATGACAAACAGCAACGGCCCCAGACCAGATCCTTGTGGTACTCCACTTGTGACTGTACTCCATTCTGAACATTTCCCATCAACCACCACCCTCTGTCTTCTTTCAGCTAGCCAATTTCTGATCCACGTCTCTAAATCACCCTCAATCCCCAGCCTCCGTATTTTCTGCAATAGCCTACCGTGGGGAATCTTATCAAACGCTTTACTGAAATCCATTTACACCACATCAACTGCTCTACCCTCATCTACCTGTTCAGTCACCTTCTCAAAGAACTCGATAAGGTTTGTGAGGCATGACCTACCCTTCACAAAGCCATGCTGACTATCCCTGATCATATTATTCCTATCTAGGTGATTATAAATCTTGTCTCTTACAATCCCCTCCAAGACTTTACCCACTACAGACGTGAGGCTCACCGGTCTATAGTTGCCGGGGTTGTCTCTGCTCCCCTTTTTGAACAAAGGGACCACATTTGCTGTCCTCCAGTCCTCTGGCACTATTCCTGTAGCCAATGATGACATAAAAATCAAAGCCAAAGGTCCAGCAATCTCTTCCCTGGCCTCCCAGAGAATCCTAGGATAAATCCCATCAGGTCCTGGGGACTTATCTATTTTAAGCCTGTCCAGAATTGCCAACACCTCTTCCCTACGTACCTCAATGCCATCTATTCTATTAGCCTGGGGCTCAGCATTCTCCTCCACAACATTATATTTTTCCTGAGTGAATACTGACGAAAAATATTCATTTAGTATCTCGCCTATCTCTTCAGACTCCACACACAATTTCCCATCCCTGTCCTTGACTGGTCCTACTCTTTCTCTAGTCATTCGCTTATTCCTGACATACCTATAGAAAGCTTTTGGGTTTTCCTTGATCCTTCCTGCCAAATACTTCTCATGTCCCCTCCTTGCTCGTCTTAGCTCTCTCTTTAGATCCTTCCTCGCTACCTTGTAACTATCCATCGCCCAAACTGAAACTTCACACCTCATCTTCACATAGGCCTCCTTCTTCCTCTTAACAAGAGATTCCACTTCCTTGGTAAACCACGGTTCCCTCGCTCGACGCTTTCCTCCCTGCCTGACTGGTACATACTTATCAAGAACACACAGTAGCTGATCCATGAACAAGCCCCACTTATCCAGTGTGCCCAATACTTGCAGCCTACTTCTCTGTGGTGCTTGGTCCGAGATTACTATCCACGTGGTGTGGAGCGTGGTTCGAGATTACACTCTACGGAATGTGGAGCTTGCTGCGAGATTACTATCCACGTGGTGTGGAGCGTGGTCCGAGATTATTACCTACGGAATGTGGAGCTTGGTCCGAGATTACTATCCACGTGGTGTGGAGAATGGTCCGAGATTACTACCTACGGAGTGTGGAGCGTGGTCCGAGATTACTCTCCACATGGTGTGGAGCGTGGTCCAAGATGACTATCTACGGAATGTGGAGCTTGGTCCGAGATTGCTATCCACGCGGTGTGGAGCGTTGTCCGAGATTACTATCCACGCGGTGTGAAGTGTTGTCCGAGATTACTATCCACGCGGTGTGAAGCGTTGTCCGAGATTACTATCCACGCGGTGTGAAGCGTTGTCCGAGATTACTATCCACGCGGTGTGAAGCGTGGTCCGAGATTACTATCCACGCGGTGTGGAGCGTAGTCCGAGATTACTATCCACATGGTGTGGAGCGTGGTCCGAGATTACTATCCACGTGGTGTGGAGCGTGGTCCGAGATTACTATACACGTGGTCTGGAGCGTGGTCCGAGATTACTATACACGTGGTCTGGAGCGTGTTCCGAGATTACTATCCACGTGGTGTGGCGCGCGATCCAAGGTTACTATCCACGTGGTGTGGAGCGTGGTCCGAGATTACTATCCACATGGTGTGGAGCGTGGTCCGAGATTACTATCCACGTGGTGTGGAGCGTGGTCTGAGATTACTATCCACGTGGTGTGTAGCGTGGTCCGAGATTACTATCCACGTGGTGTGGAGTTTGGTCCGAGATTACTATCCCCGTGGTGTGGAGTGTGGTCTGAGATTACTATCCACGTGGTGTGGAGCGTGGTCCGAGATTACTATCCACGTGGTGTGGAGCGTGGTCCGAGATTACTATCCACGTGGTGTGGAGGGTGGTCCGAGATTACTATCCACGTGGTGTGGAGTGTGGTCTGAGATTACTATCCACGTGGTGTGGAGCGTGGTCCGAGATTACTATCCACGTGGTGTGGAGCGTGGTCCGAGATTACTATCCACGTGGTGTGGAGGGTGGTCCGAGATTACTATCCACGTGGCGTGGAGCGTTGTCCGAGATTACTATCCACACGGTGTGGAGCGTGGTCCGAGATTACTATCCACGTGGTGTGGAGCGTTGTCCGAGATTACTATCCACGTGTTGTGGAGCGTGGTCCGAGATTACTATCCACGTGGTGTGGAGCGTGGTCCAAGATTACTGTCCACGTGGTGTGGAGCGTGGTCCGAGATTACTATCCACGTGGTGTGGAGCGAGGTCCGAGATTCCTATCCACCCGGTGTGGAGCGTGGTCCGAGATTACTACCCACGTGTTGTGGAGCGTGGTCCGAGATTACTATCCACGTGGTGTGGAGCGTGGTCTGAGATTACTATCCATGTGTTGTGGAGCGTGGTCCGAGATTACTATCCACATGGTGTGGAGTGCGGTCCGAGATTACTATCCCCGTGGTGTGGAGCGTGTTCCGAGATTCCTATCCACCCGGTGTGGAGCGTGGTCCGAGATTACTACCCACATGTTGTGGAGCGTGGTCCGAGATTACTATCCACGTGGTGTGGAGCGTGGTCTGAGATTACTATCCACCCGGTGTGGGGCGTGGTCCGAGATTACTATCCACGTGGTGTGGAGCGTGGTGCGAGATTACTATCCCCGTGGTGTGGAGCGTGGTCCGAGATTACTATCCACGTGGTGTGGAGCGTGGTCCGAGATTACTATCCACCCGGTGTGGGGCGTGGCCCGAAATTACTATCCACGTGGTGTGGAGCGTGGTCCGAGATTACTATCCAAGTGGTGTGGAGCGTGGTCCGAGATTACTATCCACGTGGTGTGCCGCGTGGTCCGAGATTACTGTCCACGTAGTGTGGAGCGTGGTCCGAGATTACTATCCACGTGGTGCGGAGCGTGGTCCGAGATTACTATACACATCATGTGGAGCATGGTCCGAGATTACTATCCACGTGGTGTGGAGCGTGGTCCGAGATTACTATCCACTTTGTGAGGAGCGTGGTCCGAGATTATTATTTACGTGGTGTGGAGCGTGGTCCGAGATTACTATCCACGTGGTGTGGAGCATGGTCTGAGATTACTACCCACGTGGTGTGGAGCGTGGACCGAGATTACTACCCGCGTGGTGTGGAGCGTGGTCCGAGATTACTATCCCTGTGGTGTGGAGCGTGGTCCGAGATTGCTATCCACGTGGTGTGGAACGTGGTCCGAGATCACTATCCACGTGGTGTGGAGCGTGTTCCGAGATTACTATCCACGTGGTGTAGAGCGTGGTCCGAGATTGCTATTCCCGTGGTGTGGAACGTGGTCCGAGATGACTATCCACGTGGTGTGGAGCGTGTTCCGAGATTACTACCCACGTGTTGTGGAGCGTGGTCCGAGATTACTATCCACGTGGTGTGGAGCGTGGTCCGAGATTACTATCCACGTGGTGTGGAGCGTGGTCCGAGATTACTATCCTCGTGGTGTGGAGCGTGGTCCGAGATTACTATCCACGTGGTGTGGAGCGTGGTCCAAGATTACTGTCCACCCGGTGTGGAGCGTGGTCCGAGATTACTATCCACCCGGTGTGGGGCGTGGTCCGAGATTACTATCCACGTGGTGTGGAGCGTGGTCCGAGATTACTATCCACGTGGTGTGGAACGTGGTCCGAGATTACTATCCACGTGGTGTGGAACGTGGTCCGAGATTACTGTCCACGTGGTGTGGAGCTTGGTCCGAGATTACTATCCTCGTGGTGTGGAGCGTGGTCCGAGATTACTATCCACCCGGTGTGGAGCGTGGTCCGAGATTACTGTCCACGTGGTGTGGAACGTGGTCCGAGATTACTGTCCACGTGGTGTGGAGCGTGATCCGAGATTACTATCCACATTATGTGGAGCGTGGTCAGAGATTACTATCCACGTGGCGTGGAGCGTGGTCCGAGATTACTCTCCCCGTGGTTTGGAACGTGCTCCGAGATTACGATCCACGTGGTGTGAAGAGTGGTCCGAGATTACTATCCACGTGGTGTGGAGCGTGGTCCGAGATTACTATCCACGTGGTGTGGAGCGTGGTCCGAGATTACTATCCACGTGGTGTGGAGCGTGGTCCGAGATTACTATCCACGTGGTGTGAAGCGTGGTCCGAGATTACTATCCACGTGGTGTGGAGCGTGGTCCGAGATTACTATCCACGTGGTGTGGAGCGTTGTCCGAGATTACTATCTACGGAATGTAGAACATAGAACATAGAACAATACAGCGCAGTACAGGCCCTTCGGCCCACGATGTTGCACCGAAACAAAAGCCATCTAACCTACACTATACCATTATCATCCATATGTTTATCCAATAAACTTTTAAATGCCCTCAATGTTGGCGAGTTCACTACTGTAGCAGGTAGGGTATTCCACGGCCTCACTACTCTTTGCGTAAAGAACCTACCTCTGACCTCTGTCCTATATCTATTACCCCTCAGTTTAAAGTTATGTCCCCTCGTGCCAGCCATTTCCATCCGCGGGAGAAGGCTCTCACTGTCCACCCTATCCAACCCCCTGATCATTTTGTATGCCTCTATTAAGTCTCCTCTTAACCTTCTTCTCTCCAACGAAAACAACCTCAAGTCCATCAGCCTTTCCTCATAAGATTTTCCCTCCATACCAGGCAACATCCTGGTAAATCTCCTCTGCACCCGCTCCAAAGCCTCCACGTCCTTCCTATAATGCGGTGACCAGAACTGTACGCAATACTCCAAATGCGGCCGTACCCGAGTTCTGTACAGCTGCAACATGACCTCCCGACTCCGGAACTCAATCCCTCTACCAATAAAGGCCAACACTCCATAGGCCTTCTTCACAACCCTATCAACCTGGGTGGCAACTTTTAGGGATCTATGTACATGGACACCTAGATCCCTCTGCTCATCCACACTTTCAAGAACTTTACCATTAGCCAAATATTCCGCATTCCTGTTATTCCTTCCATAGTGAATCACCTCACACTTCTCTACATTAAACTCCATTTGCCACCTCTCAGCCCAGCTCTGCAGCTTATCTGTATCCCTCTGTAACCTGCTACATCCTTCCACACTATCGACAACACCACCGACTTTAGTATCGTCTGCAAATTTACTCACCCACCCTTCTGCGCCTTCCTCTAGGTCATTGATAAAAATGACAAACAGCAACGGCCCCAGACCAGATCCTTGTGGTACTCCACTTGTGACTGTACTCCATTCTGAACATTTCCCATCAACCACCACCCTCTGTCTTCTTTCAGCTAGCCAATTTCTGATCCACGTCTCTAAATCACCCTCAATCCCCAGCCTCCGTATTTTCTGCAATAGCCTACCGTGGGGAATCTTATCAAACGCTTTACTGAAATCCATTTACACCACATCAACTGCTCTACCCTCATCTACCTGTTCAGTCACCTTCTCAAAGAACTCGATAAGGTTTGTGAGGCATGACCTACCCTTCACAAAGCCATGCTGACTATCCCTGATCATATTATTCCTATCTAGGTGATTATAAATCTTGTCTCTTACAATCCCCTCCAAGACTTTACCCACTACAGACGTGAGGCTCACCGGTCTATAGTTGCCGGGGTTGTCTCTGCTCCCCTTTTTGAACAAAGGGACCACATTTGCTGTCCTCCAGTCCTCTGGCACTATTCCTGTAGCCAATGATGACATAAAAATCAAAGCCAAAGGTCCAGCAATCTCTTCCCTGGCCTCCCAGAGAATCCTAGGATAAATCCCATCAGGTCCTGGGGACTTATCTATTTTAAGCCTGTCCAGAATTGCCAACACCTCTTCCCTACGTACCTCAATGCCATCTATTCTATTAGCCTGGGGCTCAGCATTCTCCTCCACAACATTATATTTTTCCTGAGTGAATACTGACGAAAAATATTCATTTAGTATCTCGCCTATCTCTTCAGACTCCACACACAATTTCCCATCCCTGTCCTTGACTGGTCCTACTCTTTCTCTAGTCATTCGCTTATTCCTGACATACCTATAGAAAGCTTTTGGGTTTTCCTTGATCCTTCCTGCCAAATACTTCTCATGTCCCCTCCTTGCTCGTCTTAGCTCTCTCTTTAGATCCTTCCTCGCTACCTTGTAACTATCCATCGCCCCAACTGAAACTTCACACCTCATCTTCACATAGGCCTCCTTCTTCCTCTTAACAAGAGATTCCACTTCCTTGGTAAACCACGGTTCCCTCGCTCGACGCTTTCCTCCCTGCCTGACTGGTACATACTTATCAAGAACACACAGTAGCTGATCCATGAACAAGCCCCATTTATCCAGTGTGCCCAACACTTGCAGCCTACTTCTCTGTGGTGCTTGGTCCGAGATTACTATCCACGTGGTGTGGAGCGTGGTTCGAGATTACACTCTACGGAATATGGAGCTTGCTGCGAGATTACTATCCACGTGGTGTGGAGCGTGGTCCGAGATTATTACCTACGGAATGTGGAGCTTGGTCCGAGATTACTATCCACGTGGTGTGGAGAATGGTCCGAGATTACTACCTACGGAGTGTGGAGCGTGGTCCGAGATTACTCTCCACATGGTGTGGAGCGTGGTCCAAGATGACTATCTACGGAATGTGGAGCTTGGTCCGAGATTGCTATCCACGCGGTGTGGAGCGTTGTCCGAGATTACTATCCACGCGGTGTGAAGTGTTGTCCGAGATTACTATCCACGCGGTGTGAAGCGTTGTCCGAGATTACTATCCACGCGGTGTGAAGCGTTGTCCGAGATTACTATCCACGCGGTGTGAAGCGTGGTCCGAGATTACTATCCACGCGGTGTGGAGCGTAGTCCGAGATTACTATCCACATGGTGTGGAGCGTGGTCCGAGATTACTATCCACGTGGTGTGGAGCGTGGTCCGAGATTACTATACACGTGGTCTGGAGCGTGGTCCGAGATTACTATACACGTGGTCTGGAGCGTGTTCCGAGATTACTATCCACGTGGTGTGGCGCGCGATCCAAGGTTACTATCCACGTGGTGTGGAGCGTGGTCCGAGATTACTATCCACATGGTGTGGAGCGTGGTCCGAGATTACTATCCACGTGGTGTGGAGCGTGGTCTGAGATTACCATCCACGTGGTGTGTAGCGTGGTCCGAGATTACTATCCACGTGGTGTGGAGTGTGGTCCGAGATTACTATCCCCGTGGTGTGGAGTGTGGTCTGAGATTACTATCCACGTGGTGTGGAGCGTGGTCCGAGATTACTATCCACGTGGTGTGGAGCGTGGTCCGAGATTACTATCCACGTGGTGTGGAGGGTGGTCCGAGATTACTATCCACGTGGTGTGGAGTGTGGTCTGAGATTACTATCCACGTGGTGTGGAGCGTGGTCCGAGATTACTATCCACGTGGTGTGGAGCGTGGTCCAAGATTACTGTCCACGTGGTGTGGAGCGTGGTCCGAGATTACTATCCACGTGGTGTGGAGCGAGGTCCGAGATTCCTATCCACCCGGTGTGGAGCGTGGTCCGAGATTACTACTCACGTGTTGTTGAGCGTGGTCCGAGATTACTATCCACGTGGTGTGGAGCGTGGTCTGAGATTACTATCCATGTGTTGTGGAGCGTGGTCCGAGATTACTATCCACATGGTGTGGAGTGCGGTCCGAGATTACTATCCACGTGGTGTGGAGCGTGTTCCGAGATTCCTATCCACCCGGTGTGGAGCGTGGTCCGAGATTACTACCCACATGTTGTGGAGCGTGGTCCGAGATTACTATCCACGTGGTGTGGAGCGTGGTCTGAGATTACTATCCACCCGGTGTGGGGCGTGGTCCGAGATTACTATCCACGTGGTGTGGAGCGTGGTGCGAGATTACTATCCCCGTGGTGTGGAGCGTGGTCCGAGATTACTATCCACGTGGTGTGGAGCGTGGTCCGAGATTACTATCCACCCGGTGTGGGGCGTGGCCCGAAATTACTATCCACGTGGTGTGGAGCGTGGTCCGAGATTACTATCCAAGTGGTGTGGAGCGTGGTCCGAGATTACTATCCACGTGGTGTGGAGCGTGGTCCGAGATTACTGTCCACGTGGTGTGGAGCGTGGTCCGAGATTACTATCCACGCGCTGTGAAGCGTTGTCCGAGATTACTATCTACGCGGTGTGAAGCGTGGTCCGAGATTACTATCCACGTGGTGTGGAGCGTGGTCCGAGATTACTATGTACGGAATGTGGAGCGTTGTCCGAGATTACTATCCACGGGGTGTGAAGCGTTGTCCGAGATTACTATCCACGTGGTGTGGCGCGTTGTCCGAGATTACTATCCATGTGGTGTGGAGCGTGGTCCGAGATTACTATCCATGTGGTGTGGAGCGTGGTCCGAGATTACTATCCACGTGGCGTGGAGCGTGGTCCGAGATTACTTTCCACGTGGTGTGGAGCGTGGTCCGAGATTACTATCTACGGAATGTGGAGCGTTGTCCGAGATTACTATCCACGTGATTTGGAGCGTGGTCCGAGATTACTATTCATGTGGTGTGAAGCGTGGTCCGAGATTACTATCCACGTGGTGTGGATCGTGGTCCGAGATTACTATCCACGTGGTGTGGAGCGTGGTCCGAGATTACTCTCCAAGTGGTGTGGAGCGTGGTCCGAGATTACTGTCCACGTGGTGTGGAGCGTGGTCCGAGATTACCATCCACGTGGTGTGCAGCGTGGTCCGAGATAACTGTCCACGTGGTGTGGAGCGTGGTCCGAGATTACTATCCACGTGGTGCTGAGCGTGGTCCGAGTTTACTATCCACATCATGTGGAGCGTCGTGCGAGATTACTATCCACGTGGTGTGGAGCGTGGTCCGAGATTACTATCCACGTGGTGTGGAGCGTGGTCGAGATTACTATCCCTGTGGTGTGGATCGTGGTCCGAGATTACTATCCACATGGTGTGGAGCGTGGTCCGAGATTACTATCCACGTGGTGTGGAGCGTGGTCCGAGATTACTATCCACGTGGTGTGGAGCGTGGTCCGAGATAACTATCCCCGTGGTGTGGAACGTGGTCCGAGATTACTATCCACGTGGTGTGGAGCGTGGTCCGAGATTACTACCCACGTGTTGTGGAGCGTGGTCCGAGATTACTATCCACGTGGTGTGGAGCGTGGTCCGAGATTACTATCCACGTGGTGTGGAGCGTGGTCCGAGATTACTATCCACGTGGTGTGGAGCGTGGTCCGAGATTACTATCCACGTGTTGTGGAGCGTGGTCCGAGATTACTATCCACGTGGTGTGGAGCGTGGTCCAAGATTACTGTCCACGTGGTGTGGAGCGTGGTCCGAGATTACTATCCACGTGGTGTGGAGCGAGGTCCGAGATTCCTATCCACCCGGTGTGGAGCGTGGTCCGAGATTACTACCCACGTGTTGTGGAGCGTGGTCCGAGATTACTATCCACGTGGTGTGGAGCGTGGTCTGAGATTACTATCCATGTGTTGTGGAGCGTGGTCCGAGATTACTATCCACATGGTGTGGAGTGCGGTCCGAGATTACTAACCCCGTGGTGTGGAGCGTGTTCCGAGATTCCTATCCACCCGGTGTGGAGCGTGGTCCGAGATTACTACCCACATGTTGTGGAGCGTGGTCCGAGATTACTATCCACGTGGTGTGGAGCGTGGTCTGAGATTACTATCCACCCGGTGTGGGGCGTGGTCCGAGATTACTATCCACGTGGTGTGGAGCGTGGTTCGAGATTACTATCCCCGTGGTGTGGAGCGTGGTCCGAGATTACTATCCACCCGGTGTGGGGCGTGGTCCGAAATTACTATCCACGTGGTGTGGAGCGTGGTCCGAGATTACTATCCACGTGGTGTGGAGCGTGGTCCGAGATTACTATCCACGTGGTGTGGAGCGTGGTGCGAGATTACTATCCCCGTGGTGTGGAGCGTGGTCCGAGATTACTATCCACCCGGTGTGGGGCGTGGTCCGAAATTACTATCCACGTGGTGTGGAGCGTGGTCCGAGATTACTATCCAAGTGGTGTGGAACGTGGTCAGAGATTACTATCCACGTGGTGTGGAGCGTGGTCCGAGATTACTGTCCACGTGGTGTGGAGCGTGGTCCGAGATTACTATCCAAGCGCTGTGAAGCGTTGTCCGAGATTACTATCTACGCGGTGTGGAGCGTGGTCCGAGATTACTATCCACGTGGTGTGGAGCGTGGTCTGAGATTACTATCCACGTGGTGTGGAGCGTGGTCCGAGATTACTATGTACGGAATGTGGAGCGTTGTCCGAGATTACTATCCACGGGGTGTGAAGCGTTGTCCGAGATTACTATCCATGTGGTGTGGAGCGTGGTCCGAGATTACTATCCATGTGGTGTGGAGCGTGGTCCGAGATTACTATCCACGTGGTGTGGAGCGCGGTCCGAGATTACTATCCACGTGGTGTGGAGCGTGGTCCGAGATTACTATCCACGTTGTGTGGAGCGTGCCCAGAGATTACAATCCACGTGGTGTGGAGCGTGGTCTGTGATTATTATCCACGTGGTGTGGAGCGTGGTCCGAGATTACTTTCCACGTGGTGTGGAGCGTGGTCCGAGATTACTATCTACGGAATGTGGAGCGTTGTCCGAGATTACTATCCACGTGATTTGGAGCGTGGTCCGAGATTACTATCCACGTGGTGTGGAGCGTTGTCCGAGATTACTATCCATGTGGTGTGGAGCGTGGTCCGAAATTACTATCCATGTGGTGTGGAGCGTGGTCCGAGATTACTATCCACGTGGTGTGGAGCGTGGTCTGAGATTACTATTCATGTGGTGTGAAGCGTGGTCCGAGATTACTATCCACGTGGTGTGGATCGTGGTCCGAGATTACTATCCACGTGGTGTGGAGCGTGGTCCGAGATTACTCTCCAAGTGGTGTGGAACGTGGTCCGAGATTACTATCCACGTGGTGTGGAGCGTGGTCCGAGATTACTACCCACGTGTTGTGGAGCGTGGTCCAAGATTACTATCCACGTGGTGTGGAGCGTGGTCCGAGATTACTATCCACGTGGTGTGGAGCGTGGTCCGAGATTACTATCCACGTGGTGTGGAGCGTGGTCCGAGATTACTATCCAAGTGGTGTGGAGCGTGGTCTGAGATTACTACCCACGTGGTGTGGAGCGTGGTCCGAGATTACTACCCACGTGTTGTGGAGCGTGGTCCGAGATTACTATCCACGTGGTGTGGAGCGTGGTCCGAGATTACTATCCACGTGGTATGCAGCGTGGTCGAGATTACTATCCCTGTGGTGTGGAGCGTGGTCCGAGATTACTATCCACGTGGTGTGGAGCGTGGTCCGAGATTACTCTCCCCATGGTTTGGAACGTGGTCCGAGATTATTATCCACGTGGTGTGGAGCGTGGTCCGAGATTACTATCCACGTGGTGTGGAGCGTGGTCCGAGATTACTAACCACGTGGTGTGGAGCGTGGTCCGAGATTACTCTCCAAGTGGTGTGGAGCGTGGTCCGAGATTACTGTCCACGTGGTGTGGAGCGTGGTCCGAGATTACCATCCACGTGGTGTGCAGCGTGGTCCGAGATTACTGTCCACCCGGATTGGAGCGTGGTCCGAGATTACTATCCACGTGGTGCGGAGCGTGGTATGAGTTTACTATCCACATCATGTGGAGCGTGGTCCGAGATTACTATCCACGTGGTGTGGAGCGTGGTCCGAGATTACTATCCACGTGGTGTGGAGCGTGGTCCGAGATTACTATCCACGTGGTGTGGAGCGTAGTCGAGATTACTATCCCTGTGGTGTGGAGCGTGGTCCAAGATTACTATCCACATGGTGTGGAGCGTGGTCCGAGATTACTATCCACGTGGTGTGGAGCGTGGTCCGAGATTACTATCCACGTGGTGTGGAGCGTGGTCCCAGATTACTATCCACGTGGTGTGGAGCGTGGTCCGAGATTACTATCCACATGGTGTGGAGCGTGGTCGAGATTACTATCCCTGTGGTGTGGAGCGTGGTCCGAGATTACTATCCACATGGTGTGGAGCGTGGTCCGAGATTACTATCCAAGTGGTGTGGAGCGTGGTCCGAGATTACTATCCACGTGGTGTGGAGCGTGGTCCGATATTACTATCCCCGTGGTGTGGAACGTGGTCCGAGATTACTATCCACGTGGTGTGGAGCGTGGTCCGAGATTACTACCCACGTGTTGTGGATCGTGGTCCGAGATTACTATTCACGTGGTGTGGAGCGTGGTCCGAGATTACTACCCACGTGGTGTGGAGCGTGGTCCGAGATTACTACCCACGTGTTGTGGATCGTGGTCCGAGATTACTATTCACGTGGTGTGGAGCGTGGTCCGAGATTTCTATCCACGTGGTGTGGAGCGTGGTCCGAGATTACTATCCACGTGGTGTGGAGCGTGGTCCGAGATTACTATCCACGTGGTGTGGAGCGTGGTCTGAGATTACTACCCACGTGGTGTGCAGCGTGGTCCGAGATTACTACCCACGTGTTCTGGAGCGTGGTCCGAGATTACTATCCACGTGGTGTGGAGCGTGGTCCGAGATTACTATCCACGTGGTGTGGAGCGTGGTCGAGATTACTATCCCTGTGGTGTGGAGCGTGGTCCGAGATTACTATCCACCCGGTGTGGAGCGTGGTCCGAGATTACTATCCACCCGGTGTGGAGCGTGGTCCGAGATTACTATCCACGTGTTGTGGAGCGTGGTCCGAGATTACTATCCACGTGGTGTGGAGCGTGGTCCGAGATTACTATCCACGTGGTGTAGAGCATGGTCCGAGATTACTATCCATCCGGTGTGGAGTGTGGTCCGAGATTACTATCCACGTGGTGTGTAGTGTGGTCCGAGATTACTATCCACGTGGTGTGGAGCGTGGTCCGAGATTACTATCCACCCGGTTTGGGGCGTGGTCTGAGATTACTATTCACGTGGTGTGGAGAGTGATCCGAGATTACTATCCACGTGGTTTGGAGCGTGGTCCGAGATTACTGTCCACGTGGTGTGGAGCGTGGTCCGAGATTACTATCCACGTGGTGTGGAACGTGGTCCGAGATTACTATCCACGTGGTGTGGAGCGCGGTCCGAGATTACTATCCACGTGGTGTGGAGCGTGGTCCGAGATTACCATCCCCGTGGTATGGAGCGTGGTCCGAGATTACTATCCACGTGGTGTGGAGCGTGGTCCGAGATTACTATCCACCCGGTGTGGAGCTTGGTCCGAGATTACTACCCACGTGTTGTGGAGCGTGGTCCGAGATTACTATCCACGTGGTGTGGAGCGTAGTCCGAGATTACTATCCACGTGTTGTGGAGCGTGGTCCGAGATTACAATCCACCCGGTGTGGGGCGTGGTCCGAGATTACTATCCACGTGTTGTGGAGCGTGGTCCGAGATTAGTATCCCCGTGGTGTGGAGCGTGTTCCGAGATTACTATCCACCCGGCGTGGGGCGTGTTCCGAGATTACTATCCACGTGGTGTGGAGCGTGGTCCGAGATTACTACCCACGTGGTGTGGAGCGTGTTCCGAGATTACTATCCACCCGGCGTGGGGCGTGGTCCGAGATTACTATCCACGTGGTGTGGAGCGTGGTCCGAGATTACTATCCACGTTTTGTGGAGCGTGGTCCGAGATTACTATCCACGTGGTGTGGAGCGTGGTCCGAGATTACTACCCACGTGGTGTGGAGCGTGTTCCGAGATTACTATCCACCCGGTGTGGGGCGTGGGCCGAGATTACTATCCACGTGGTGTGGAGCGTGGTCCGAGATTACTATCCACGTGGTGTGGAGCGTGGTCCGAGATTACAAACCACGTGGTGTGGAGCGCGGTCCGAGATTACTGTCCACGTGGTGTGGAGCGTGGTCCGAGATTACTATCCACGTGGTGTGGAGCGTGGTCCGAGATTAAAAACCACGTGGTGTGGAGCGCGGTCCGAGATTACAAACCACGTGGTGTGGAGCGCGGTCCGAGGTTACTACCCACATGTTGTGGAGCGTGGTCCGAGATTACTATCCACATGGTGTGGAGCGTGGTCTGAGATTACTATCCACCCGGTGTGGGGCGTGGTCCGAGATTACTATCCACGTGGTGTGGAGCGTGGTGCGAGATTACTATCCCCGTGGTGTGGAGCGTGGTCCGAGATTACTATCCACGTGGTGTGGAGCGTGGTCCGAGATTACTATCCACCCGGTGTGGGGCGTGGTCCGAAATTACTATCCACGTGGTGTGGAGCGTGGTCCGAGATTACTATCCAAGTGGTGTGGAGCGTGGTCCGAGATTACTATCCACGTGGTGTGGAGCGTGGTCCGAGATTACTGTCCACGTGGTGTGGAGCGTGGTCCGAGATTACTATCCACGTGGTGTGGAGCGTGGTCCGAGATTACTATCCACGTGGTGTGGAGCGTGGTCCGAGATTACTATCCCCGTGGTCTGGAACGTGGTCCGAGATTACTATCCACGTGGTGTGGAGCGTGGTCCGAGATTACTACCCACGTGTTGTGGAGCGTGGTCCGAGATCACGATCCACGTGGTGTGGAGCGTGGTCCGAGATTACTATCCACGTGGTGTGGAGCGTGGTCCGAGATTACTATCCACGTGGTGTGGAGCGTGGGCTGAGATTACTACCCACGTGGTGTGGAGCGTGGTCCGAGTTTACTACCCACGTGGTGTGGAGCGTGGTCCGAGATTACTATCCACGTGGTGTGGAGCGTGGTCCGAGATTACTATCCACGTGGTGTGGAGCGTGGTCGAGATTACTATCCGTGTGGTGTGGAGCGTGGTCCGAGATTACTATCCACCCGGTGTGGAGCGTGGTCCGAGATTACTATCCACCCAGTGTGGAGCGTGGTCAGAGATTTCTACCCACGTGTCGTGGAGCGTGGTCCGAGATTACTCTCCACGTGGTGTGGAACGTGGTACGAGATTACTGTCCAGGTGGTGTGGAGCGTTGCCCGAGATTACTATCCACGCGGTGTGGAGCGTGGTCCGAGATTACTATCCACCCGGTTTGGAGCGTGGTCCGAGATTACTATCCACGTGGTGTGGAACGTGGTCCGAGATTACTGTCCACGTGGTGTGGAGCGTGATCCGAGATTACTATCCACGTGGTGTGGAGCGTGGGCGGAGTTTACTATACACGTGGTGTGGAGCGTGGTCCTAGATTACTATGCACGTGGTGTGGAGCGTTGTCCGAGATTACTATCCACGTGGTGTGGAGCGTGGTCCGAGATTACTATCTACGGAATGTGGAGCGTTGTCCGAGATTACTATCCACGCGGTGTGAAGCGTTGTCCGAGATTACTATCCACGCGGTGTGGAGCGTTGTCCGAGATTACTATCCGTGTGGTGTGGAGTGTGGTCCGAGATTACTATCCATCCGGTGTGGAGCGTGGTCCGAGATTACTATCCACCCAGTGTGGAGCGTGGTCAGAGATTTCTACCCACGTGTCGTGGAGCGTGGTCCGAGATTACTCTCCACGTGGTGTGGAACGTGGTACGAGATTACTGTCCAGGTGGTGTGGAGCGTTGCCCGAGATTACTATCCACGCGGTGTGGAGCGTGGTCCGAGATTACTATCCACCCGGTTTGGAGCGTGGTCCGAGATTACTATCCACGTGGTGTGGAACGTGGTCCGAGATTACTGTCCACGTGGTGTGGAGCGTGATCCGAGATTACTATCCACGTGGTGTGGAGCGTGGGCGGAGTTTACTGTACACGTGGTGTGGAGCGTGGTCCTAGATTACTATGCACGTGGTGTGGAGCGTTGTCCGAGATTACTATCCACGTGGTGTGGAGCGTGGTCCGAGATTACTATCTACGGAATGTGGAGCGTTGTCCGAGATTACTATCCACGCGGTGTGAAGCGTTGTCCGAGATTACTATCCACGCGGTGTGGAGCGTTGTCCGAGATTACTATCCACGCGGTGTGAAGCGTTGTCCGAGATTACTGTCCACGTGGTGTGGAGCGTGGTGAGAGTTTACTATCCACGTGGTGTGGAGCGTGGTCCGAGATTACTATCCACGTAGTGTGGAGCGTGGTCCGAGATTACTATCCACGCGGTGTGGAGCGTGGTCCGTGATTACTATCCACGTGGTGTGGAGAGAGGTCCGAGATTACTATCCACGTGGTGTGGAACGTGGTCCAAGATTACTATCCACGTGGTGTGGCGCGTGGTCCAAGATTACTATCCACGTGGTGTGGAGCGTGGTCCGAGATTACTATCCACGTGGTGTGGAGCGTGGTCCGAAATTACTATCCACGTGGTGTGGAGCGTGGTCCGAGTTTACTCTCCAAGTGGTGTGGAGCGTGGTCCGAGATTACTGTCCACGTGGTGTGGAGCGTGGGCCGAGATTACTATCCACGTGGTGTGCAGCGTGGTCCGAGATTACTGTACACGTGGTGTGGAGCGTGGTCCGAGATTACTATCCAAGTGGTGCAGAGCGTGGTCCGAGATTACTATCCACATCATGTGGAGCGTGGTCCGAGATTACTTTCCACGTGGTGTCGAGCGTGGTCCGAGATTACTATCCACGTGGTGTGGAGCGTGGTCCGAGATAACTATCCACGTGGTGTGGAGCATGGTCCGAGTTTACTATCCACGTGGTGTGGAGCGTGGTCCGAGATTACTATCCACTTTCTGAGGAGCGTGGTCCGAGATTACTATCCACGTGGTGTGGAGCGTGGTCCGAGATTACTATCCACGTGGTGTGGAGCGTGGTCTGAGATTACTATCTACGGAATGTGGAGCGTTGTCCGAGATTACTATCCACGCGGTGTGAAGCGTTGTCCGAAATTACTATCCACGCGGTGTGGAGCGTTGTCCGAGATTACTATCCGTGTGGTGTGGAGCGTGGTCCGAGATTACTATCCATCCGGTGTGGAGCGTGGTCCGAGATTACTATCCACCCAGTGTGGAGCGTGGTCAGAGATTTCTACCCACATGTCGTGGAGCGTGGTCCGAGATTACTCTCCACGTGGTGTGGAACGTGGTACGAGATTACTGTCCAGGTGGTGTGGAGCATTGCCCGAGATTACTATCCACGCGGTGTGGAGCGTGGTCCGAGATTACTATCCACCCGGTTTGGAGCGTGGTCCGAGATTACTATCCACGTGGTGTGGAACGTGGTCCGAGATTACTGTCCACGTGGTGTGGAGCGTGATCCGAGATTACTATCCACGTGGTGTGGAGCGTGGGCGGAGTTTACTATACACGTGGTGTGGAGCGTGGTCCTAGATTACTATGCACGTGGTGTGGAGCGTTGTCCGAGATTACTATCCACGTGGTGTGGAGCGTGGTCCGAGATTACTATCGACGGAATGTGGAGCGTTGTCCGAGATTACTATCCACGCGGTGTGAAGCGTTGTCCGAGATTACTATCCACGCGGTGTGGAGCGTTGTCCGAGATTACTATCCACGCGGTGTGAAGCGTTGTCCGAGATTACTGTCCACGTGGTGTGGAGCGTGGTGAGAGTTTACTATCCACGTGGTGTGGAGCGTGGTCCGAGATTACTATCCACGTAGTGTGGAGCGTGGTCCGAGATTACTATCCACGCGGTGTGGAGCGTGGTCCGTGATTACTATCCACGTGGTGTGGAGAGAGGTCCGAGATTACTATCCACGTGGTGTGGAACGTGGTCCAAGATTACTATCCACGTGGTGTGGCGCGTGGTCCAAGATTACTATCCACGTGGTGTGGAGCGTGGTCCGAGATTACTATCCACGTGGTGTGGAGCGTGGTCCGAAACTACTATCCACGTGGTGTGGAGCGTGGTCCGAGTTTACTCTCCAAGTGGTGTGGAGCGTGGTCCGAGATTACTGTCCACGTGGTGTGGAGCGTGGGCCGAGATTACTATCCACGTGGTGTGCAGCGTGGTCCGAGATTACTGTACACGTGGTGTGGAGCGTGGTCCGAGATTACTATCCAAGTGGTGCAGAGCGTGGTCCGAGATTACTATCCACATCATGTGGAGCGTGGTCCGAGATTACTTTCCACGTGGTGTGGAGCGTGGTCCGAGATTACTATCCACGTGGTGAGGAGCGTGGTCCGAGATAACTATCCACGTGGTGTGGAGCATGGTCCGAGATTACTATCCACGTGGTGTGGAGCGTGGTCCGAGATTACTATCCACTTTCTGAGGAGCGTGGACCGAGATTACTATCCACGTGGTGTGGAGCGTGGTCCGAGATTACTATCCACGTGGTGTGGAGCGTGGTCTGAGATTACTACCCAGGTGGTGTGGAGCGTGGTCCGAGATTACTACCCACGTGGTGTGGAGCGTGGTCCGAGATTACTACCCACGTGGTGTGGAGCGTGGTCCGAGATTACTATCCACGTGCTGTGGTGCGTGGTCCGAGATTACTATCCACGTGGTGTGGAGCGTGGTCCGAGATTACTATCCACGTGGTGTGGAGCGTGGTCCGAGATTACTATCGCCGTGGTGTGGAACGTGGTCCGAGATTACTATCCACGTGGTGTGGAGCGTGGTCCGAGATTACTACCCACGTGTTGTGGAGCGTGGTCCGAGATCACGATCCACGTGGTGTGTAGCGTGGTCCGAGATTACTATCCACGTGGTGTGGAGCGTGGTCCGAGATTACTATCCACGTGGTGTGGAGCGTGGTCCGAGATTACTATCCACGAGGTGTGGAGCGTGGTCTGAGATTACTACCCACGTGGTGTGGAGCGTGGTCCGAGATTACTATCCACGTGGTGTGGAGCGTGGTCCGAGATTACTATCCACGTGGTGTGGAGCGTGGTCCGAGATTACAATCCACGTGGGGTGGAGCGTGGTCGAGATTACTATCCGTGTGGTGTGGAGGGAGGTCCGAGATTACTATTCACGTGATGTGGAGCGTGGTCCGAGATTACTCTCCCCATGGTTTGGAACGTGGTCCGAGATTACTATCCACGTGGTGTGGAGCGTGTTCCGAGATTACTATCCACCCGGTGTGGAGCGTGGTCCGAGATTACTATCCACCCGGTGCGGAGCGTGGTCAGAGATTACTACCCACGTGTCGTGGAGCGTGGTCCGAGATTACTCTCCACGTGGTGTGGAACGTGGTCCGAGATTACTGTCCAGGTGGTGTGGAGCGTTGCCCGAGATTACTATCCACGTGGTGTGGTGCGTGGTCCGAGATTACTATCCACGTGGTGTGGAGCGTTGCCGAGATTACTATCCACGTGGTGTGGAGCGTGGTCCGAGATTACTATCCACCCGGTTTGGAGCGTGGTCCGAGATTACTATCCACGTGGTGTGGAACGTGGTCCGAGATTACTGTCCACATGGTGTGGGGCGTGATCCGAGATTACTATCCACGTGGTGTGGAGCGTGGTCGGAGTTTACTATACACGTGGTGTGGTGCGTGGTCCGAGATTACTCTCCCCATGTTTTTGAACGTTGTCCGAGTTTACTATCCACGTGGTTTGGAGCGTGGTCCTAGATTACTATCCACGTGGTGTGGAGCGTTGTCCGAGATTACTATCCACGTGATGTGGAGCGTGGTCCGAGATTACTATCCACGTGGTGTGGAGCGTGGTCCGAGATTACTATCCACGTGGTGTGGAGCGTTGTCCAAGTTTACTATCTACGGAATGTGCAGCTTGGTCCAAGATTACTATCCACGTGGTGTGGAGCGTGGTCCGAGATTACTATCTACGGAATGTGGAGGTTGCTCCGAGATTACTATCCACGTGATGTGGAGCGTGGTCCGAGATTACTATCCGCAGAGTGTGGAGCGTGGTCCGAGATTACTATCCACGTGGTGTGGAGCGTTTTCCGAGATTACTATCCACGCGGTGTGAAGCGTTGTCCAAGATTACTATCCACGTGGTGTGGAGTATGGTCCGAGATTACTATCCTCCTGGTGTGGAGTGTGGTCCGAGATTACTATCCACGCGGTGTGGAGCGTGGTCCGAGGTTACTATCCACGCGGTGTGAAGCGTGGTCCGCGATTACTATCCACGCGGTGTGAATCGTGGTCAGAGATTACTACCCACGTGTCGTGGAGCGTGGTCCGAGATTACTCTCCACGTGGTGTGGATCATGGTCCGAGATTACTGTCCACGTGGTGTGGAGCGTTGCCCGAGATTACTATCCACGTGGTGTGGTGCGTGGTCCGAGATTACTATCCACGTGGTGTGGAGCGTGGTCCGAGATTACTATCCACCCGGTTCGGAGCGTGGTCCGAGGTTACTATCCACGTGGTGTGGAACGTGGTCCGAGATTACTGTCCACGTGGTGTGGAGCGTGATCCGAGATTACTATCCACGTGGTGTGGAGCGTTGCCCGAGATTACTGTCCACGTGGTGTGGAGCGTGGTCCGAGATTACTATCCACCCGGTTCGGAGCATGGTCCGAGATTACTATCCACGTGGTGTGGAACGTGGTCCGAGATTACTGTCCAGGTGGTGTGGAGCGTGATCCGAGATTACTATCCACGTGGTGTGGAGCGTGGTCGGAGTTTACTATCCACGTGGTGTGGTGCGTGGTCCGAGATTACTCTCCCCATGGTTTGGAACGTGGTCCGAGATTACTATCCACGTGGTGTGGAGCGTGGTCCGAGATTACTATCCACGTGGTGTGGAGCGTTGTCCGAGATTACTATCCACGTGGTGTGGAGCGTGGTCCGAGATTACTATCCACGTGGCGTGGATCGTGATCCGAGATTACTATCCACGTGGTGTGGAGCGTTGTCCAAGATTACTATCTACGGAATGTGCAGCTTGGTCCAAGATTACTATCCACGTGGTGTGGAGCGTGGTCCGAGATTACTATCCTCAGAATGTGGAGCTTTCTCCGAGATTTCTATTCACGTGATGGGGAGCGTGGTCCGAGTTTACTATCCACAGAGTGTGGAGCGTGGTCCGAGATTACTATCCACGTGGTGTGGAGCGTTTTCCGAGATTACTAGCCACGCGGTGTGAAGCGTGGTCCGAGATTACAAACCACGTGGTGTGGAGTGTGGTCCGAGATTACTATCCTCGTGGTGTGGAGCGTGGTCCGAGATTACTATCCACGCGGTGTGAAGCGTGGTCCGCGATTACTATCCACGCAGTGTGAAGCGTGGTCCGAGATTACTATCCACGCGGTGTGGAGCGTGGTCCGTGATTACTATCCACGTGGTGTGGAGCGAGGTCCGAGATTACTATCCACGTGGTGTGGAGCGTGGTCCGAGATTACTATCCACGTGGTGTGGAGCGTGGTCCGAGATTACCATCCACGTGGTGTGGACCGTGGTCCGAGATTACTATCCACGTGGTGTGGAGCGTGGTCCGAGATTACTATCCACGTGGTGTGGAGCGTAGTCCGAGATTACTATCCACATGGTGTGGAGCGTGGTCCGAATTACTATCCACGGAGTGTGGAGCGTGGTCCGAGATTACTATCCACGTGGTGTGGAGCGTGTTCCGAGATTACTATCCACGTGGTGTGGAGCGTGGTCCGAGATTACTATCCACGTGGTGTGGAGAGTAGTCCGAAATTACTATCCCCATGGTGTGGAGCGTGGTCCGAGATTACTATACACGTAGTCTGGAGCGTGGTCCGAGATTACTATCCACGTGGTGTGTAGCGTGGTCCGAGATTACTATCCATGCCCTGTGTAGCGTAGTTCGAGATTTCTATCCACGCGGTGTGGAGCGTAGTCCGAGATTACTATCCACGTGGTGTGGAGCGTGGCCCGCGATTACTATCCACGTGGTGTGGAGCGTGGTCCGAGATTACTATACACGTGGTGTGGAGTGTGGTCCGAGATTACTATCCACCCGGTGTGGGGCGTGGTCCGAGATTACTATCCACGTGGTGTGGAGCGTGGTCCGAGATTACTATCCACGTGGTGTGGAGCGTGGTCCGAGATTACTATACACGTGGTGTGGAGCGTGGTCCGAGATTACTATCCACGTGGTGTGGACCGTGGTACGAGATTACTATCCACGTGGTGTGGAGCGTGGTCCGAGATTACTATCCACGTGGTGTAGAGCGTGGTCCGAGATTACTATCCACCCGGTGTGGGGCGTGGTCCGAGATTACTATCGACGTGGTGTGGAGCGTGGTCCAAGATTACTATCCACGTGGTGTGGAGCGTGGTCCGAGATTACTATCCACGTGGTGTGGAGCGTTGTCCGAGATTTCTATCCACGTGGTGTGTGGCGTGGTCCAAGTTTACTATCCACGTGGTGTGGAGCGTGGTCTGATATTACTACCACGTGCTGTGGAGCGTGGTCCGAGATTACTATCCACGTGGTGTGGAGCGTGGTCCGAGATTACTATCCACGTGGTTAGGAGCGTGGTCCGAGATTACTATCCACTTGGTGCGGACCGTTGTCCTAGATTACTATCCACGCGGTATGGAGCGTGGTCCGAGATTACTATCCACGTAGTGTGGAGCGTGGTCCGAGATTTCTATCCACATGGTGTGGAGCGTGGTCCGAGATTACTATCCACGTGGTGTGGAGCGTGGTCCGAAATTACTGTCCACGTGGTGTGGAGCGTGGTCCGAAATTACTATCCACGTGGTGTGGAGCGTGGTCCTGAGATTACTATCCACGTGGTGTGTAGCGTGGTCGGAGATTACTACCCACGTGGTGTGGAGCGAGGTCCGAGATTACTTTCCTCGTGGTGTGGAGCGTGGTCCGAGATTACTATCCCCGTGGTGTGGAGCGTGGTCCCAGATTACTATCCACGTGGTGTGGAGCGTGGTCAGAGTTTACTATCCACGTGGTGTGGAGCGTGGTCCGAGATTACTATCCACGTTGTGTGGAGCGTGGACGAGATTACTATCCACGTGGTGTGGAGCGTGGTCCGAGATTACTATCGACGCGGTGTGGAGCGTTGTCCGAGATTACTATCCACGTGGTGTGGAGCGTGGTCCGAGATTACTATCCACGTGGTGTGGAGTGTGGTCCGAGATTACAATCCACGTGGTGTGGAGCGTGGTCCGAGATTACTATCCACGTGGTGTGGAGCGTGGTCCGAGATTACTATCCACGCGGTGTGTAGCGTAGTTCGAGATTACTATCCACGCGGTGTGGAGCGTAGTCCGAGATTACTATCCACGTGGTGTTGCGCGTGGTCCGAGATTACTATCCACGTGGTAGTGGAGCGTGGTCCGAGATTACTATACACGTGGTGTGGAGCGTGGTCCGAGATTACTATCCACCCGGTGTGGGGCGTGGTCCGAGATTACTATCCACGTGGTGTGGAGCGTGGTCCGAGATTACTATCCACGTGTTGTGGAGCGTGGTCCGAGATTACTATACACGTGGTGTGGAGCGTGGTCCGAGATTACTATCCACGTGGTGCGGAGCGTGGTCCGAGATTACTATCCACGTGGTGTGGAGCGTGGTCCGAGATTACTATCCACGTGGTGTAGAGCGTGGTCCGAGATTACTATCCACCCGGTGTGGGGCGTGGTCCGAGATTACTATCCACGTGGTGTGGAGCGTGGTCCAAGATTACTATCCACGTTGTGTGGAGCGTGGTCCGAGATTACTATCCACGTGGTGTGTGGCGTGCTCCGAGATTACTATCCACGTGGTGTGGAGCGTTTTCCGAGATTACTAGCCACGTGGTGTGTGGCGTGGTCCAAGATTACTATCCACGTGGTGTGGAGCGTGGTCTGAGATTACTACCACGTGCTGTGGAGCGTGGTCCGAGATTACTATCCACGTGGTGTGGAGCGTGGTCCGAGATTACTATCCACGTGGTGTGGAGCGTGGTCCGAGATTACTATCCACTTGGTGTAGACCGTTGTCCTAGATTACTATCCACGCGGTGTGGAGCGTGGTCTGAGATTACTATCCACGTAGTGTGGAGCGTGGTCCGAGATTTCTATCCACATGGTGTGGAGCGTGGTCCGAGTTTACTATCCACGTGGTGTGGAGCGTGGTCCGAGATTACTGTCCACGTGGTGTGGAGCGTGGTCCGAGATTACTATCCACGTGGTGTGGAGTATGGTCCGAGATTACTATCCACGTGGTGCGGAGCGAGGTCCGAGATTACTTTCCTCGTGGTGTGGAGCGTGGTCCGAGATTACTATCCCCGTGGTGTGGAGCGTGGTCCGAGATTACAATCCACGTGGGGTGGAGCGTGGTCGAGATTACTATCTGTGTGGTGTGGAGGGAGGTCCGAGATTACTATTCACGTGATGTGGAGCGTGGTCCGAGATTACTCTCCCCATGGTTTGGAACGTGGTCCGAGATTACTATCCACGTGGTGTGGAGCGTGTTCCGAGATTACTATCCACCCGGTGTGGAGCGTGGTCCGAGATTACTATCCACCCGGTGCGGAGCGTGGTCAGAGATTACTACCCACGTGTCGTGGAGAGTGGTCCGAGATTACTCTCCACGTGGTGTGGAACGTGGTCCGAGATTACTGTCCAGGTGGTGTGGAGCGTTGCCCGAGATTACTATCCACGTGGTGTGGTGCGTGGTCCGAGATTACTATCCACGTGGTGTGGAGCGTTGCCGAGATTACTATCCACGTGGTGTGGAGCGTGGTCCGAGATTACTATCCACCCGGTTTGGAGCGTGGTCCGAGATTACTATCCACGTGGTGTGGAACGTGGTCCGAGATTACTGTCCACATGGTGTGGGGCGTGATCCGAGATTACTATCCACGTGGTGTGGAGCGTGGTCGGAGTTTACTATACACGTGGTGTGGTGCGTGGTCCGAGATTACTCTCCCCATGTTTTGGAACGTTGTCCGAGTTTACTATCCACGTGGTTTGGAGCGTGGTCCTAGATTACTATCCACGTGGTGTGGAGCGTTGTCCGAGATTACTATCCACGTGGTGTGGAGCGTGGTCCGAGATTACTATCCACGTGGTGTGGAGCGTGGTCCGAGATTACTATCCACGTGGTGTGGAGCGTTGTCCAAGTTTACTATCTACGGAATGTGCAGCTTGGTCCAAGATTACTATCCACGTGGTGTGGAGCGTGGTCCGAGATTACTATCTACGGAATGTGGAGGTTGCTCCGAGATTACTATCCACGTGATGTGGAGCGTGGTCCGAGATTACTATCCACAGAGTGTGGAGCGTGGTCCGAGATTACTATCCACGTGGTGTGGAGCGTTTTCCGAGATTACTATCCACGCGGTGTGAAGCGTTGTCCAAGATTACTATCCACGTGGTGTGGAGTATGGTCCGAGATTACTATCCTCCTGGTGTGGAGTGTGGTCCGAGATTACTATCCACGTGGTGTGGAGCGTGGTCCGAGGTTACAATCCACGCGGTGTGAAGCGTGGTCCGCGATTACTATCCACGCGGTGTGAATCGTGGTCAGAGATTACTACCCACGTGTCGTGGAGCGTGGTCCGAGATTACTCTCCACGTGGTGTGGATCATGGTCCGAGATTACTGTCCACGTGGTGTGGAGCGTTGCCCGAGATTACTATCCACGTGGTGTGGTGCGTGGTCCGAGATTACTATCCACGTGGTGTGGAGCGTGGTCCGAGATTACTATCCACCCGGTTCGGAGCGTGGTCCGAGGTTACTATCCACGTGGTGTGGAACGTGGTCCGAGATTACTGTCCACGTGGTGTGGAGCGTGATCCGAGATTACTATCCACGTGGTGTGGAGCGTTGCCCGAGATTACTGTCCACGTGGTGTGGAGCGTGGTCCGAGATTACTATCCACCCGGTTCGGAGCATGGTCCGAGATTACTATCCACGTGGTGTGGAACGTGGTCCGAGATTACTGTCCAGGTGGTGTGGAGCGTGATCCGAGATTACTATCCACGTGGTGTGGAGCGTGGTCGGAGTTTACTATCCACGTGGTGTGGTGCGTGGTCCGAGATTACTCTCCCCATGGTTTGGAACGTGGTCCGAGATTACTATCCACGTGGTGTGGAGCGTGGTCCGAGATTACTATCCACGTGGTGTGGAGCGTTGTCCGAGATTACTATCCACGTGGTGTGGAGCGTGGTCCGAGATTACTATCCACGTGGCGTGGAGCGTGATCCGAGATTACTATCCACGTGGTGTGGAGCGTTGTCCAAGATTACTATCTACGGAATGTGCAGCTTGGTCCAAGATTACTATCCACGTGGTGTGGAGCGTGGTCCGAGATTACTATCCTCAGAATGTGGAGCTTTCTCCGAGATTTCTATTCACGTGATGGGGAGCGTTGTCCGAGTTTACTATCCACAGAGTGTGGAGCGTGGTCCGAGATTACTATCCACGTGGTGTGGAGCGTTTTCCGAGATTACTAGCCACGCGGTGTGAAGCGTGGTCCGAGATTACAAACCACGTGGTGTGGAGTGTGGTCCGAGATTACTATCCTCGTGGTGTGGAGCGTGGTCCGAGATTACTATCCACGCGGTGTGAAGCGTGGTCCGCGATTACTATCCACGCAGTGTGAAGCGTGGTCCGAGATTACTATCCACGCGGTGTGGAGCGTGGTCCGTGATTACTATCCACGTGGTGTGGAGCGAGGTCCGAGATTACTATCCACGTGGTGTGGAGCGTGGTCCGAGATTACTATCCACGTGGTGTGGAGCGTGGTCCGAGATTACCATCCACGTGGTGTGGACCGTGGTCCGAGATTACTATCCACGTGGTGTGGAGCGTGGTCCGAGATTACTATCCACGTGGTGTGGAGCGTAGTCCGAGATTACTATCCACATGGTGTGGAGCGTGGTCCGAATTACTATCCACGGAGTGTGGAGCGTGGTCCGAGATTACTATCCACGTGGTGTGGAGCGTGTTCCGAGATTACTATCCACGTGGTGTGGAGCGTGGTCCGAGATTACTATCCACGTGGTGTGGAGAGTAGTCCGAAATTACTATCCCCATGGTGTGGAGCGTGGTCCGAGATTACTATACACGTAGTCTGGAGCGTGGTCCGAGATTACTATCCACGTGGTGTGTAGCGTGGTCCGAGATTACTATCAATGCCCTGTGTAGCGTAGTTCGAGATTTCTATCCACGCGGTGTGGAGCGTAGTCCGAGATTACTATCCACGTGGTGTGGAGCGTGGCCCGCGATTACTATCCACGTGGTGTGGAGCGTGGTCCGAGATTACTATACACGTGGTGTGGAGTGTGGTCCGAGATTACTATCCACCCGGTGTGGGGCGTGGTCCGAGATTACTATCCACGTGGTGTGGAGCGTGGTCCGAGATTACTATCCACGTGGTGTGGAGCGTGGTCCGAGATTACTATACACGTGGTGTGGAGCGTGGTCCGAGATTACTATCCACGTGGTGTGGACCGTGGTACGAGATTACTATCCACGTGGTGTGGAGCGTGGTCCGAGATTACTATCCACGTGGTGTAGAGCGTGGTCCGAGATTACTATCCACCCGGTGTGGGGCGTGGTCCGAGATTACTATCGACGTGGTGTGGAGCGTGGTCCAAGATTACTATCCACGTGGTGTGGAGCGTGGTCCGAGATTACTATCCACGTGGTGTGGAGCGTTGTCCGAGATTTCTATCCACGTGGTGTGTGGCGTGGTCCAAGTTTACTATCCACGTGGTGTGGAGCGTGGTCTGATATTACTACCACGTGCTGTGGAGCGTGGTCCGAGATTACTATCCACGTGGTGTGGAGCGTGGTCCGAGATTACTATCCACGTGGTTAGGAGCGTGGTCCGAGATTACTATCCACTTGGTGCGGACCGTTGTCCTAGATTACTATCCACGCGGTATGGAGCGTGGTCCGAGATTACTATCCACGTAGTGTGGAGCGTGGTCCGAGATTTCTATCCACATGGTGTGGAGCGTGGTCCGAGATTACTATCCATGTGGTGTGGAGCGTGGTCCGAAATTACTGTCCACGTGGTGTGGAGCGTGGTCCGAGATTACTATCCACGTGGTGTGGAGCGTGGTCCTGAGATTACTATCCACGTGGTGTGTAGCGTGGTCGGAGATTACTACCCACGTGGTGTGGAGCGAGGTCCGAGATTACTTTCCTCGTGGTGTGGAGCGTGGTCCGAGATTACTATCCCCGTGGTGTGGAGCGTGGTCCCAGATTACTATCCACGTGGTGTGGAGCGTGGTCAGAGTTTACTATCCACGTGGTGTGGAGAGTGGTCCGAGATTACTATCCACGTGGTGTGGAGCGTGGACGAGATTACTATCCACGTGGTGTGGAGCGTGGTCCGAGATTACTATCGACGCGGTGTGGAGCGTTGTCCGAAATTACTATCCACGTGGTGTGGAGCGTGGTCCGAGATTACTATCCACGTGGTGTGGAGTGTGGTCCGAGATTACAATCCACGTGGTGTGGAGCGTGGTCCGAGATTACTATCCACGTGGTGTGGAGCGTGGTCCGAGATTACTATCCACGCGGTGTGTAGCGTAGTTCGAGATTACTATCCACGCGGTGTGGAGCGTAGTCCGAGATTACTATCCACGTGGTGTTGCGCGTGGTCCGAGATTACTATCCACGTGGTAGTGGAGCGTGGTCCGAGATTACTATACACGTGGTGTGGAGCGTGGTCCGAGATTACTATCCACCCGGTGTGGGGCGTGGTCCGAGATTACTATCCACGTGGTGTGGAGCGTGGTCCGAGATTACTATCCACGTGTTGTGGAGCGTGGTCCGAGATTACTATACACGTGGTGTGGAGCGTGGTCCGAGATTACTATCCACGTGGTGCGGAGCGTGGTCCGAGATTACTATCCACGTGGTGTGGAGCGTGGTCCGAGATTACTATCCACGTGGTGTAGAGCGTGGTCCGAGATTACTATCCACCCGGTGTGGGGCGTGGTCCGAGATTACTATCCACGTGGTGTGGAGCGTGGTCCAAGATTACTATCCACGTTGTGTGGAGCGTGGTCCGAGATTACTATCCACGTGGTGTGTGGCGTGCTCCGAGATTACTATCCACGTGGTGTGGAGCGTGGTCCGAGATTACTAGCCACGTGGTGTGTGGCGTGGTCCAAGATTACTATCCACGTGGTGTGGAGCGTGGTCTGAGATTACTACCACGTGCTGTGGAGCGTGGTCCGAGATTACTATCCACGTGGTGTGGAGCGTGGTCCGAGATTACTATCCACGTGGTGTGGAGCGTGGTCCGAGATTACTATCCACTTGGTGTAGACCGTTGTCCTAGATTACTATCCACGCGGTGTGGAGCGTGGTCTGAGATTACTATCCACGTAGTGTGGAGCGTGGTCCGAGATTTCTATCCACATGGTGTGGAGCGTGGTCCGAGTTTACTATCCACGTGGTGTGGAGCGTGGTCCGAGATTACTGTCCACGTGGTGTGGAGCGTGGTCCGAGATTACTATCCACGTGGTGTGGAGTATGGTCCGAGATTACTATCCACGTGGTGCGGAGCGAGGTCCGAGATTACTTTCCTCGTGGTGTGGAGCGTGGTCCGAGATTACTATCCCCGTGGTGTGGAGCGTGGTCCGAGATTACTATCCACGTGGTGTGGAGCGTGGTCAGAGATTACTATCCAGGTGGTGTGGAGAGTGGTCCGAGATTACTATCCACGTGGTGTGGAGCGAGGTCCGAGATTACTATCCACGTGGTGTGGAGCGTGGTCCGAGATTACTATCCACGTGGTGTGGAGCGTGGTCCGAGATTACCATCCACGTGGTGTGGACCGTGGTCCGAGATTACTATCCACGTGGTGTGGAGCGTGGTCCGAGATTACTATCCACGTGGTGTGGAGCGTAGTCCGAGATTACTATCCACATGGTGTGGAGCGTGGTCCGAATTACTATCCACGGAGTGTGGAGCGTGGTCCGAGATTACTATCCACGTGGTGTGGAGCGTGTTCCGAGATTACTATCCACGTGGTGTGGAGCGTGGTCCGAGATTACTATCCACGTGGTGTGGAGAGTAGTCCGAAATTACTATCCCCATGGTGTGGAGCGTGGTCCGAGATTACTATACACGTAGTCTGGAGCGTGGTCCGAGATTACTATCCACGTGGTGTGTAGCGTGGTCCGAGATTACTATCCATGCCCTGTGTAGCGTAGTTCGAGATTTCTATCCACGCGGTGTGGAGCGTAGTCCGAGATTACTATCCACGTGGTGTGGAGCGTGGCCCGCGATTACTATCCACGTGGTGTGGAGCGTGGTCCGAGATTACTATACACGTGATGTGGAGTGTGGTCCGAGATTACTATCCACCCGGTGTGGGGCGTGGTCCGAGATTACTATCCACGTGGTGTGGAGCGTGGTCCGAGATTACTATCCACGTGGTGTGGAGCGTGGTCCCAGATTACTATACACGTGGTGTGGAGCGTGGTCCGAGATTACTATCCACGTGGTGTGGACCGTGGTACGAGATTACTATCCACGTGGTGTGGAGCGTGGTCCGAGATTACTATCCACGTGGTGTAGAGCGTGGTCCGAGATTACTATCCACCCGGTGTGGGGTGTGGTCCGAGATTACTATCGACGTGGTGTGGAGCGTGGTCCAAGATTACTATCCACGTGGTGTGGAGCGTGGTCCGAGATTACTATCCACGTGGTGTGGAGCGTTGTCCGAGATTTCTATCCACGTGGTGTGTGGCGTGGTCCAAGTTTACTATCCACGTGGTGTGGAGCGTGGTCTGATATTACTACCACGTGCTGTGGAGCGTGGTCCGAGATTACTATCCACGTGGTGTGGAGCGTGGTCCGAGATTACTATCCACGTGGTTAGGAGCGTGGTCCGAGATTACTATCCACTTGGTGCGGACCGTTGTCCTAGATTACTATCCACGCGGTATGGAGCGTGGTCCGAGATTACTATCCACGTAGTGTGGAGCGTGGTCCGAGATTTCTATCCACATGGTGTGGAGCGTGGTCCGAGATTACTATCCACGTGGTGTGGAGCGTGGTCCGAAATTACTGTCCACGTGGTGTGGAGCGTGGTCCGAGATTACTATCCACGTGGTGTGGAGCGTGGTCCTGAGATTACTATCCACGTGGTGTGTAGCGTGGTCGGAGATTACTACCCACGTGGTGTGGAGCGAGGTCCGAGATTACTTTCCTCGTGGTGTGGAGCGTGGTCCGAGATTACTATCCCCGTGGTGTGGAGCGTGGTCCCAGATTACTATCCACGTGGTGTGGATCCTGGTCAGAGTTTACTATCCACGTGGTGTGGAGCGTGGTCCGAGATTACTATCCACGTGGTGTGGAGCGTGGACGAGATTACTATCCACGTGGTGTGGAGCGTGGTCCGAGATTACTATCGACGCGGTGTGGAGCGTTGTCCGAGATTACTATCCACGTGGTGTGGAGCGTGGTCCGAGATTACTATCCACGTGGTGTGGAGTGTGGTCCGAGATTACAATCCACGTGGTGTGGAGCGTGGTCCGAGATTACTATCCCCGTGGTGTGGAGCGTGGTCCCAGATTACTATCCACGTGGTGTGGAGCGTGGTCAGAGTTTACTATCCACGTGGTGTGGAGCGTGGTCCGAGATTACTATCCACGTGGTGTGGAGCGTGGACGAGATTACTATCCACGTGGTGTGGAGCGTGGTCCGAGATTACTATCGACGCGGTGTGGAGCGTTGTCCGAGATTACTATCCACGTGGTGTGGAGCGTGGTCCGAGATTACTATCCACGTGGTGTGGAGTGTGGTCCGAGATTACAATCCACGTGGTGTGGAGCGTGGTCCGAGATTACTATCCACGTGGTGTGGAGCGTGGTCCGAGATTACTATCCACGCGGTGTGTAGCGTAGTTCGAGATTACTATCCACGCGGTGTGGAGCGTAGTCCGAGATTACTATCCACGTGGTGTTGCGCGTGGTCCGAGATTACTATCCACGTGGTAGTGGACCGTGGTCCGAGATTACTATACACGTGGTGTGGAGCGTGGTCCGAGATTACTATCCACCCGGTGTGGGGCGTGGTCCGAGATTACTATCCACGTGGTGTGGAGCGTGGTCCGAGATTACTATCCACGTGTTGTGGAGCGTGGTCCGAGATTACTATACACGTGGTGTGGAGCGTGGTCCGAGATTACTATCCACGTGGTGCGGAGCGTGGTCCGAGATTACTATCCACGTGGTGTGGAGCGTGGTCCGAGATTACTATCCACGTGGTGTAGAGCGTGGTCCGAGATTACTATCCACCCGGTGTGGGGCGTGGTCCGAGATTACTATCCACGTGGTGTGGAGCGTGGTCCAAGATTACTATCCACGTTGTGTGGAGCGTGGTCCGAGATTACTATCCACGTGGTGTGTGGCGTGCTCCGAGATTACTATCCACGTGGTGTGGAGCGTGGTCCGAGATTACTAGCCACGTGGTGTGTGGCGTGGTCCAAGATTACTATCCACGTGGTGTGGAGCGTGGTCTGAGATTACTACCACGTGCTGTGGAGCGTGGTCCGAGATTACTATCCACGTGGTGTGGAGCGTGGTCCGAGATTACTATCCACGTGGTGTGGAGCGTGGTCCGAGATTACTGTCCACGTGGTGTGGAGCGTGGTCCGAGATTACTATCCACGTGGTGTGGAGTATGGTCCGAGATTACTATCCACGTGGTGTGGAGCGTGGTCCGAGATTACTGTCCACGTGGTGTGGAGCGTGGTCCGAGATTACTATCCACGTGATGTGGAGTATGGTCCGAGATTACAATCCACGTGGTGCGGAGCGAGGTCCGAGATTACTTTCCTCGTGGTGTGGAGCGTGGTCCGAGATTACTATCCCCGTGGTGTGGAGCGTGGTCCGAGATTACTATCCACGTGGTGTGGAGCGTGGTCAGAGATTACTATCCAGGTGGTGTGGAGCGTGGTCCGAGATTACTATCCACGTGGTGTGGAGCGAGGTCCGAGATTACTATCCACGTGGTGTGGAGCGTGGTCCGAGATTACTATCCACGTGGTGTGGAGCGTGGTCCGAGATTACCATCCACGTGGTGTGGACCGTGGTCCGAGATTACTATCCACGTGGTGTGGAGCGTGGTCCGAGATTACTATCCACGTGGTGTGGAGCGTAGTCCGAGATTACTATCCACATGGTGTGGAGCGTGGTCCGAATTACTATCCACGGAGTGTGGAGCGTGGTCCGAGATTACTATCCACGTGGTGTGGAGCGTGTTCCGAGATTACTATCCACGTGGTGTGGAGCGTGGTCCGAGATTACTATCCACGTGGTGTGGAGAGTAGTCCGAAATTACTATCCCCATGGTGTGGAGCGTGGTCCGAGATTACTATACACGTAGTCTGGAGCGTGGTCCGAGATTACTATCCACGTGGTGTGTAGCGTGGTCCGAGATTACTATCCATGCCCTGTGTAGCGTAGTTCGAGATTTCTATCCACGCGGTGTGGAGCGTAGTCCGAGATTACTATCCACGTGGTGTGGAGCGTGGCCCGCGATTACTATCCACGTGGTGTGGAGCGTGGTCCGAGATTACTATACACGTGGTGTGGAGTGTGGTCCGAGATTACTATCCACCCGGTGTGGGGCGTGGTCCGAGATTACTATCCACGTGGTGTGGAGCGTGGTCCGAGATTACTATCCACGTGGTGTGGAGCGTGGTCCCAGATTACTATACACGTGGTGTGGAGCGTGGTCCGAGATTACTATCCACGTGGTGTGGACCGTGGTACGAGATTACTATCCACGTGGTGTGGAGCGTGGTCCGAGATTACTATCCACGTGGTGTAGAGCGTGGTCCGAGATTACTATCCACCCGGTGTGGGGCGTGGTCCGAGATTACTATCGACGTGGTGTGGAGCGTGGTCCAAGATTACTATCCACGTGGTGTGGAGCGTGGTCCGAGATTACTATCCACGTGGTGTGGAGCGTTGTCCGAGATTTCTATCCACGTGGTGTGTGGCGTGGTCCAAGTTTACTATCCACGTGGTGTGGAGCGTGGTCTGATATTACTACCACGTGCTGTGGAGCGTGGTCCGAGATTACTATCCACGTGGTGTGGAGCGTGGTCCGAGATTACTATCCACGTGGTTAGGAGCGTGGTCCGAGATTACTATCCACTTGGTGCGGACCGTTGTCCTAGATTACTATCCACGCGGTATGGAGCGTGGTCCGAGATTACTATCCACGTAGTGTGGAGCGTGGTCCGAGATTTCTATCCACATGGTGTGGAGCGTGGTCCGAGATTACTATCCACGTGGTGTGGAGCGTGGTCCGAAATTACTGTCCACGTGGTGTGGAGCGTGGTCCGAGATTACTATCCACGTGGTGTGGAGCGTGGTCCTGAGATTACTATCCACGTGGTGTGTAGCGTGGTCGGAGATTACTACCCACGTGGTGTGGAGCGAGGTCCGAGATTACTTTCCTCGTGGTGTGGAGCGTGGTCCGAGATTACTATCCCCGTGGTGTGGAGCGTGGTCCCAGATTACTATCCACGTGGTGTGGAGCGTGGTCAGAGTTTACTATCCACGTGGTGTGGAGCGTGGTCCGAGATTACTATCCACGTGGTGTGGAGCGTGGACGAGATTACTATCCACGTGGTGTGGAGCGTGGTCCGAGATTACTATCGACGCGGTGTGGAGCGTTGTCCGAGATTACTATCCACGTGGTGTGGAGCGTGGTCCGAGATTACTATCCACGTGGTGTGGAGTGTGGTCCGAGATTACAATCCACGTGGTGTGGAGCGTGGTCCGAGATTACTATCCACGTGGTGTGGAGCGTGGTCCGAGATTACTATCCACGCGGTGTGTAGCGTAGTTCGAGATTACTATCCACGCGGTGTGGAGCGTAGTCCGAGATTACTATCCACGTGGTGTTGCGCGTGGTCCGAGATTACTATCCACGTGGTAGTGGAGCGTGGTCCGAGATTACTATACACGTGGTGTGGAGCGTGGTCCGAGATTACTATCCACCCGGTGTGAGGCGTGGTCCGAGATTACTATCCACGTGGTGTGGAGCATGGTCCGAGATTACTATCCACGTGTTGTGGAGCGTGGTCCGAGATTACTATACACGTGGTGTGGAGCGTGGTCCGAGATTACTATCCACGTGGTGCGGAGCGTGGTCCGAGATTACTATCCACGTGGTGTGGAGCGTGGTCCGAGATGACTATCCACGTGGTGTAGAGCGTGGTCCGAGATTACTATCCACCCGGTGTGGGGCGTGGTCCGAGATTACTATCCACGTGGTGTGGAGCGTGGTCCAAGATTACTATTACACGTTGTGTGGAGCGTGGTCCGAGATTACTATCCACGTGGTGTGTGGCGTGCTCCGAGATTACTATCCACGTGGTGTGGAGCGTGGTCCGAGATTACTAGCCACGTGGTGTGTGGCGTGGTCCAAGATTACTATCCACGTGGTGTGGAGCGTGGTCTGAGATTACTACCACGTGCTGTGGAGCGTGGTCCGAGATTACTATCCACGTGGTGTGGAGCGTGGTCCGAGATTACTATCCACGTGGTGTGGAGCGTGGTCCGAGATTACTATCCACTTGGTGTAGACCGTTGTCCTAGATTACTATCCACGCGGTGTGGAGCGTGGTCTGAGATTACTATCCACGTAGTGTGGAGCGTGGTCCGAGATTTCTATCCACATGGTGTGGAGCGTGGTCCGAGTTTACTATCCACGTGGTGTGGAGCGTGGTCCGAGATTACTGTCCACGTGGTGTGGAGCGTGGTCCGAGATTACTATCCACGTGGTGTGGAGTATGGTCCGAGATTACTATCCACGTGGTGCGGAGCGAGGTCCGAGATTACTTTCCTCGTGGTGTGGAGCGTGGTCCGAGATTACTATCCCCGTGGTGTGGAGCGTGGTCCGAGATTACAATCCACGTGGGGTGGAGCGTGGTCGAGATTACTCTCCGTGTGGTGTGGAGGGAGGTCCGAGATTACTATTCACGTGATGTGGAGCGTGGTCCGAGATTACTCTCCCCATGGTTTGGAACGTGGTCCGAGATTACTATCCACGTGGTGTGGAGCGTGTTCCGAGATTACTATCCACCCGGTGTGGAGCGTGGTCCGAGATTACTATCCACCCGGTGCGGAGCGTGGTCAGAGATTACTACCCACGTGTCGTGGAGCGTGGTCCGAGATTACTCTCCACGTGGTGTGGAACGTGGTCCGAGATTACTGTCCAGGTGGTGTGGAGCGTTGCCCGAGATTACTATCCACGTGGTGTGGTGCGTGGTCCGAGATTACTATCCACGTGGTGTGGAGCGTTGCCGAGATTACTATCCACGTGGTGTGGAGCGTGGTCCGAGATTACTATCCACCCGGTTTGGAGCGTGGTCCGAGATTACTATCCACGTGGTGTGGAACGTGGTCCGAGATTACTGTCCACATGGTGTGGGGCGTGATCCGAGATTACTATCCACGTGGTGTGGAGCGTGGTCGGAGTTTACTATACACGTGGTGTGGTGCGTGGTCCGAGATTACTCTCCCCATGTTTTGGAACGTTGTCCGAGTTTACTATCCACGTGGTTTGGAGCGTGGTCCTAGATTACTATCCACGTGGTGTGGAGCGTTGTCCGAGATTACTATCCACGTGGTGTGGAGCGTGGTCCGAGATTACTATCCACGTGGTGTGGAGCGTGGTCCGAGATTACTATCCACGTGGTGTGGAGCGTTGTCCAAGTTTACTATCTACGGAATGTGCAGCTTGGTCCAAGATTACTATCCACGTGGTGTGGAGCGTGGTCCGAGATTACTATCTACGGAATGTGGAGGTTGCTCCGAGATTACTATCCACGTGATGTGGAGCGTGGTCCGAGATTACTATCCACAGAGTGTGGAGCGTGGTCCGAGATTACTATCCACGTGGTGTGGAGCGTTTTCCGAGATTACTATCCACGCGGTGTGAAGCGTTGTCCAAGATTACTATCCACGTGGTGTGGAGTATGGTCCGAGATTACTATCCTCCTGGTGTGGAGTGTGGTCCGAGATTACTATCCACGTGGTGTGGAGCGTGGTCCGAGGTTACTATCCACGCGGTGTGAAGCGTGGTCCGCGATTACTATCCACGCGGTGTGAATCGTGGTCAGAGATTACTACCCACGTGTCGTGGAGCGTGGTCCGAGATTACTCTCCACGTGGTGTGGATCATGGTCCGAGATTACTGTCCACGTGGTGTGTAGCGTTGCCCGAGATTACTATCCACGTGGTGTGGTGCGTGGTCCGAGATTACTATCCACGTGGTGTGGAGCGTGGTCCGAGATTACTATCCACCCGGTTCGGAGCGTGGTCCGAGGTTACTATCCACGTGGTGTGGAACGTGGTCCGAGATTACTGTCCACGTGGTGTGGAGCGTGATCCGAGATTACTATCCACGTGGTGTGGAGCGTTGCCCGAGATTACTGTCCACGTGGTGTGGAGCGTGGTCCGAGATTACTATCCACCCGGTTCGGAGCATGGTCCGAGATTACTATCCACGTGGTGTGGAACGTGGTCCGAGATTACTGTCCAGGTGGTGTGGAGCGTGATCCGAGATTACTATCCACGTGGTGTGGAGCGTGGTCGGAGTTTACTATCCACGTGGTGTGGTGCGTGGTCCGAGATTACTCTCCCCATGGTTTGGAACGTGGTCCGAGATTACTATCCACGTGGTGTGGAGCGTGGTCCGAGATTACTATCCACGTGGTGTGGAGCGTTGTCCGAGATTACTATCCACGTGGTGTGGAGCGTGGTCCGAGATTACTATCCACGTGGCGTGGAGCGTGATCCGAGATTACTATCCACGTGGTGTGGAGCGTTGTCCAAGATTACTATCTCCGGAATGTGCAGCTTGGTCCAAGATTACTATCCACGTGGTGTGGAGCGTGGTCCGAGATTACTATCCTCAGAATGTGGAGCTTTCTCCGAGATTTCTATTCACGTGATGGGGAGTGTGGTCCGAGTTTACTATCCACAGAGTGTGGAGCGTGGTCCGAGATTACTATCCACGTGGTGTGGAGCGTTTTCCGAGATTACTAGCCACGCGGTGTGAAGCGTGGTCCGAGATTACAAACCACGTGGTGTGGAGTGTGGTCCGAGATTACTATCCTCGTGGTGTGGAGCGTGGTCCGAGATTACTATCCACGCGGTGTGAAGCGTGGTCCGCGATTACTATCCACGCAGTGTGAAGCGTGGTCCGAGATTACTATCCACGCGGTGTGGAGCGTGGTCCGTGATTACTATCCACGTGGTGTGGAGCGAGGTCCGAGATTACTATCCACGTGGTGTGGAGCGTGGTCCGAGATTACTATCCACGTGGTGTGGAGCGTGGTCCGAGATTACCATCCACGTGGTGTGGACCGTGGTCCGAGATTACTATCCACGTGGTGTGGAGCGTGGTCCGAGATTACTATCCACGTGGTGTGGAGCGTAGTCCGAGATTACTATCCACATGGTGTGGAGCGTGGTCCGAATTACTATCCACGGAGTGTGGAGCGTGGTCCGAGATTACTATCCACGTGGTGTGGAGCGTGTTCCGAGATTACTATCCACGTGGTGTGGAGCGTGGTCCGAGATTACTATCCACGTGGTGTGGAGAGTAGTCCGAAATTACTATCCCCATGGTGTGGAGCGTGGTCCGAGATTACTATACACGTAGTCTGGAGCGTGGTCCGAGATTACTATCCACGTGGTGTGTAGCGTGGTCCGAGATTACTATCCATGCCCTGTGTAGCGTAGTTCGAGATTTCTATCCACGCGGTGTGGAGCGTAGTCCGAGATTACTATCCACGTGGTGTGGAGCGTGGCCCGCGATTACTATCCACGTGGTGTGGAGCGTGGTCCGAGATTACTATACACGTGGTGTGGAGTGTGGTCCGAGATTACTATCCACCCGGTGTGGGGCGTGGTCCGAGATTACTATCCACGTGGTGTGGAGCGTGGTCCGAGATTACTATCCACGTGGTGTGGAGCGTGGTCCGAGATTACTATACACGTGGTGTGGAGCGTGGTCCGAGATTACTATCCACGTGGTGTGGACCGTGGTACGAGATTACTATCCACGTGGTGTGGAGCGTGGTCCGAGATTACTATCCACGTGGTGTAGAGCGTGGTCCGAGATTACTATCCACCCGGTGTGGGGCGTGGTCCGAGATGACTATCGACGTGGTGTGGAGCGTGGTCCAAGATTACTATCCACGTGGTGTGGAGCGTGGTCCGAGATTACTATCCACGTGGTGTGGAGCGTTGTCCGAGATTTCTATCCACGTGGTGTGTGGCGTGGTCCAAGTTTACTATCCACGTGGTGTGGAGCGTGGTCTGATATTACTACCACGTGCTGTGGAGCGTGGTCCGAGATTACTATCCACGTGGTGTGGAGCGTGGTCCGAGATTACTATCCACGTGGTTAGGAGCGTGGTCCGAGATTACTATCCACTTGGTGCGGACCGTTGTCCTAGATTACTATCCACGCGGTATGGAGCGTGGTCCGAGATTACTATCCACGTAGTGTGGAGCGTGGTCCGAGATTTCTATCCACATGGTGTGGAGCGTGGTCCGAGATTACTATCCACGTGGTGTGGAGCGTGGTCCGAAATTACTGTCCACGTGGTGTGGAGCGTGGTCCGAGATTACTATCCACGTGGTGTGGAGCGTGGTCCTGAGATTACTATCCACGTGGTGTGTAGCGTGGTCGGAGATTACTACCCACGTGGTGTGGAGCGAGGTCCGAGATTACTTTCCTCGTGGTGTGGAGCGTGGTCCGAGATTACTATCCCCGTGGTGTGGAGCGTGGTCCCAGATTACTATCCACGTGGTGTGGAGCGTGGTCAGAGTTTACTATCCACGTGGTGTGGAGCGTGGTCCGAGATTACTATCCACGTGGTGTGGAGCGTGGACGAGATTACTATCCACGTGGTGTGGAGCGTGGTCCGAGATTACTATCGACGCGGTGTGGAGCGTTGTCCGAGATTACTATCCACGTGGTGTGGAGCGTGGTCCGAGATTACTATCCACGTGGTGTGGAGTGTGGTCCGAGATTACAATCCACGTGGTGTGGAGCGTGGTCCGAGATTACTATCCACGTGGTGTGGAGCGTGTTCCGAGATTACTATCCACGCGGTGTGTAGCGTAGTTCGAGATTACTATCCAGGCGGTGTGGAGCGTAGTCCGAGATTACTATCCACGTGGTGTTGCGCGTGGTCCGAGATTACTATCCACGTGGTAGTGGAGCGTGGTCCGAGATTACTATACACGTGGTGTGGAGCGTGGTCCGAGATTACTATCCACCCGGTGTGGGGCGTGGTCCGAGATTACTATCCACGTGGTGTGGAGCGTGGTCCGAGATTACTATCCACGTGTTGTGGAGCGTGGTCCGAGATTACTATACACGTGGTGTGGAGCGTGGTCCGAGATTACTATCCACGTGGTGCGGAGCGTGGTCCGAGATTACTATCCACGTGGTGTGGAGCGTGGTCCGAGATTACTATCCACGTGGTGTAGAGCGTGGTCCGAGATTACTATCCACCCGGTGTGGGGCGTGGTCCGAGATTACTATCCACGTGGTGTGGAGCGTGGTCCAAGATTACTATCCACGTTGTGTGGAGCGTGGTCCGAGATTACTATCCACGTGGTGTGTGGCGTGCTCCGAGATTACTATCCACGTGGTGTGGAGCGTGGTCCGAGATTACTAGCCACGTGGTGTGTGGCGTGGTCCAAGATTACTATCCACGTGGTGTGGAGCGTGGTCTGAGATTACTACCACGTGCTGTGGAGCGTGGTCCGAGATTACTATCCACGTGGTGTGGAGCGTGGTCCGAGATTACTATCCACGTGGTGTGGAGCGTGGTCCGAGATTACTATCCACTTGGTGTAGACTGTTGTCCTAGATTACTATCCACGCGGTGTGGAGCGTGGTCTGAGATTACTATCCACGTAGTGTGGAGCGTGGTCCGAGATTTCTATCCACATGGTGTGGAGCGTGGTCCGAGTTTACTATCCACGTGGTGTGGAGCGTGGTCCGAGATTACTGTCCACGTGGTGTGGAGCGTGGTCCGAGATTACTATCCACGTGGTGTGGAGTATGGTCCGAGATTACTATCCACGTGGTGCGGAGCGAGGTCCGAGATTACTTTCCTCGTGGTGTGGAGCGTGGTCCGAGATTACTATCCCCGTGGTGTGGAGCGTGGTCCGAGATTACTATCCACGTGGTGTGGAGCGTGGTCAGAGATTACTATCCAGGTGGTGTGGAGCGTGGTCCGAGATTACTATCCACGTGGTGTGGAGCGTGGTCGAGATTACTATCCACGTGGTGTGGAGCGTGGTCCGAGATTACTATCGACGCGGTGTGGAGCGTTGTCCGAGATTACTATCCACGTGGTGTGGAGCGTGGTCCGAGATTACTATCCACGTGGTGTGGAGCGTGGTCCAAGATAACTATCCACGTGGTGTGGAGCGTGGTCCGAGATTACTATCCACGTGGTGTGGAGCGTGGTACGAGATTACTATCCAAGTGGTGCAGAGCGTGGTCCGAGATTACTATCCACATCATGTGGAGCGTGGTCCGAGATTACTTTCCACGTGGTGTGGAGCGTGGTCCGAGATTACTATCCACGTGGTGTGGAGCGTGGTCCGAGATAACTATCCACGTGGTGTGGAGCATGGTCCGAGATTACTATCCACGTGGTGTGGAGCGTGGTCCGAGATTACTATCCACTTTCTGAGGAGCGTGGTCCGAGATTACTATCCACGTGGTGTGGAGCGTGGTCCGAGATTACTATCCACGTGGTGTGGAGCGTGGTCTGAGATTACTACCCAGGTGGTGTGGAGCGTGGTCCGAGATTACTACCCACGTGGTGTGGAGCGTGGTCCGAGATTACTACCCACGTGGTGTGGAGCGTGGTCCGAGATTACTATCCACGTGCTGTGGTGCGTGGTCCGAGATTACTATCCACGTGGTGTGGAGCGTGGTCCGAGATTACTATCCACGTGGTGTGGAGCGTGGTCCGAGATTACTATCGCCGTGGTGTGGAACGTGGTCCGAGATTACTATCCACGTGGTGTGGAGCGTGGTCCGAGATTACTACCCACGTGTTGTGGAGCGTGGTCCGAGATCACGATCCACGTGGTGTGTAGCGTGGTCCGAGATTACTATCCACGTGGTGTGGAGCGTGGTCCGAGATTACTATCCACGTGGTGTGGAGCGTGGTCCGAGATTACTATCCACGAGGTGTGGAGCGTGGTCTGAGATTACTACCCACGTGGTGTGGAGCGTGGTCCGAGATTACTATCCACGTGGTGTGGAGCGTGGTCCGAGATTACTATCCACGTGGTGTGGAGCGTGGTCCGAGATTACAATCCACGTGGGGTGGAGCGTGGTCGAGATTACTATCCGTGTGGTGTGGAGGGAGGTCCGAGATTACTATCCACGTGGTGTAGAGCGTGGTCCGAGATTACTATCCACCCGGTGTGGGGCGTGGTCCGAGATGACTATCGACGTGGTGTGGAGCGTGGTCCAAGATTACTATCCACGTGGTGTGGAGCGTGGTCCGAGATTACTATCCACGTGGTGTGGAGCGTTGTCCGAGATTTCTATCCACGTGGTGTGTGGCGTGGTCCAAGTTTACTATCCACGTGGTGTGGAGCGTGGTCTGATATTACTACCACGTGCTGTGGAGCGTGGTCCGAGATTACTATCCACGTGGTGTGGAGCGTGGTCCGAGATTACTATCCACGTGGTTAGGAGCGTGGTCCGAGATTACTATCCACTTGGTGCGGACCGTTGTCCTAGATTACTATCCACGCGGTATGGAGCGTGGTCCGAGATTACTATCCACGTAGTGTGGAGCGTGGTCCGAGATTTCTATCCACATGGTGTGGAGCGTGGTCCGAGATTACTATCCACGTGGTGTGGAGCGTGGTCCGAAATTACTGTCCACGTGGTGTGGAGCGTGGTCCGAGATTACTATCCACGTGGTGTGGAGCGTGGTCCTGAGATTACTATCCACATGGTGTGTAGCGTGGTCGGAGATTACTACCCACGTGGTGTGGAGCGAGGTCCGAGATTACTTTCCTCGTGGTGTGGAGCGTGGTCCGAGATTACTATCCCCGTGGTGTGGAGCGTGGTCCCAGATTACTATCCACGTGGTGTGGAGCGTGGTCAGAGTTTACTATCCACGTGGTGTGGAGCGTGGTCCGAGATTACTATCCACGTGGTGTGGAGCGTGGACGAGATTACTATCCACGTGGTGTGGAGCGTGGTCCGAGATTACTATCGACGCGGTGTGGAGCGTTGTCCGAGATTACTATCCACGTGGTGTGGAGCGTGGTCCGAGATTACTATCCACGTGGTGTGGAGTGTGGTCCGAGATTACAATCCACGTGGTGTGGAGCGTGGTCCGAGATTACTATCCACGTGGTGTGGAGCGTGTTCCGAGATTACTATCCACGCGGTGTGTAGCGTAGTTCGAGATTACTATCCAGGCGGTGTGGAGCGTAGTCCGAGATTACTATCCACGTGGTGTTGCGCGTGGTCCGAGATTACTATCCACGTGGTAGTGGAGCGTGGTCCGAGATTACTATACACGTGGTGTGGAGCGTGGTCCGAGATTACTATCCACCCGGTGTGGGGCGTGGTCCGAGATTACTATCCACGTGGTGTGGAGCGTGGTCCGAGATTACTATCCACGTGTTGTGGAGCGTGGTCCGAGATTACTATACACGTGGTGTGGAGCGTGGTCCGAGATTACTATCCACGTGGTGCGGAGCGTGGTCCGAGATTACTATCCACGTGGTGTGGAGCGTGGTCCGAGATTACTATCCACGTGGTGTAGAGCGTGGTCCGAGATTACTATCCACCCGGTGTGGGGCGTGGTCCGAGATTACTATCCACGTGGTGTGGAGCGTGGTCCAAGATTACTATCCACGTTGTGTGGAGCGTGGTCCGAGATTACTATCCACGTGGTGTGTGGCGTGCTCCGAGATTACTATCCACGTGGTGTGGAGCGTGGTCCGAGATTACTAGCCACGTGGTGTGTGGCGTGGTCCAAGATTACTATCCACGTGGTGTGGAGCGTGGTCTGAGATTACTACCACGTGCTGTGGAGCGTGGTCCGAGATTACTATCCACGTGGTGTGGAGCGTGGTCCGAGATTACTATCCACGTGGTGTGGAGCGTGGTCCGAGATTACTATCCACTTGGTGTAGACTGTTGTCCTAGATTACTATCCACGCGGTGTGGAGCGTGGTCTGAGATTACTATCCACGTAGTGTGGAGCGTGGTCCGAGATTTCTATCCACATGGTGTGGAGCGTGGTCCGAGTTTACTATCCACGTGGTGTGGAGCGTGGTCCGAGATTACTGTCCACGTGGTGTGGAGCGTGGTCCGAGATTACTATCCACGTGGTGTGGAGTATGGTCCGAGATTACTATCCACGTGGTGCGGAGCGAGGTCCGAGATTACTTTCCTCGTGGTGTGGAGCGTGGTCCGAGATTACTATCCCCGTGGTGTGGAGCGTGGTCCGAGATTACTATCCACGTGGTGTGGAGCGTGGTCAGAGATTACTATCCAGGTGGTGTGGAGCGTGGTCCGAGATTACTATCCACGTGGTGTGGAGCGTGGTCGAGATTACTATCCACGTGGTGTGGAGCGTGGTCCGAGATTACTATCGACGCGGTGTGGAGCGTTGTCCGAGATTACTATCCACGTGGTGTGGAGCGTGGTCCGAGATTACTATCCACGTGGTGTGGAGCGTGGTCCAAGATAACTATCCACGTGGTGTGGAGCGTGGTCCGAGATTACTATCCACGTGGTGTGGAGCGTGGTACGAGATTACTATCCAAGTGGTGCAGAGCGTGGTCCGAGATTACTATCCACATCATGTGGAGCGTGGTCCGAGATTACTTTCCACGTGGTGTGGAGCGTGGTCCGAGATTACTATCCACGTGGTGTGGAGCGTGGTCCGAGATAACTATCCACGTGGTGTGGAGCATGGTCCGAGATTACTATCCACGTGGTGTGGAGCGTGGTCCGAGATTACTATCCACTTTCTGAGGAGCGTGGTCCGAGATTACTATCCACGTGGTGTGGAGCGTGGTCCGAGATTACTATCCACGTGGTGTGGAGCGTGGTCTGAGATTACTACCCAGGTGGTGTGGAGCGTGGTCCGAGATTACTACCCACGTGGTGTGGAGCGTGGTCCGAGATTACTACCCACGTGGTGTGGAGCGTGGTCCGAGATTACTATCCACGTGCTGTGGTGCGTGGTCCGAGATTACTATCCACGTGGTGTGGAGCGTGGTCCGAGATTACTATCCACGTGGTGTGGAGCGTGGTCCGAGATTACTATCGCCGTGGTGTGGAACGTGGTCCGAGATTACTATCCACGTGGTGTGGAGCGTGGTCCGAGATTACTACCCACGTGTTGTGGAGCGTGGTCCGAGATCACGATCCACGTGGTGTGTAGCGTGGTCCGAGATTACTATCCACGTGGTGTGGAGCGTGGTCCGAGATTACTATCCACGTGGTGTGGAGCGTGGTCCGAGATTACTATCCACGAGGTGTGGAGCGTGGTCTGAGATTACTACCCACGTGGTGTGGAGCGTGGTCCGAGATTACTATCCACGTGGTGTGGAGCGTGGTCCGAGATTACTATCCACGTGGTGTGGAGCGTGGTCCGAGATTACAATCCACGTGGGGTGGAGCGTGGTCGAGATTACTATCCGTGTGGTGTGGAGGGAGGTCCGAGATTACTATTCACGTGATGTGGAGCGTGGTCCGAGATTACTCTCCCCATGGTTTGGAACGTGGTCCGAGATTACTATCCACGTGGTGTGGAGCGTGTTCCGAGATTACTATCCACCCGGTGTGGAGCGTGGTCCGAGATTACTATCCACCCGGTGCGGAGCGTGGTCAGAGATTACTACCCACGTGTCGTGGAGCGTGGTCCGAGATTACTCTCCACGTGGTGTGGAACGTGGTCCGAGATTACTGTCCAGGTGGTGTGGAGCGTTGCCCGAGATTACTATCCACGTGGTGTGGTGCGTGGTCCGAGATTACTATCCACGTGGTGTGGAGCGTTGCCGAGATTACTATCCACGTGGTGTGGAGCGTGGTCCGAGATTACTATCCACCCGGTTTGGAGCGTGGTCCGAGATTACTATCCACGTGGTGTGGAACGTGGTCCGAGATTACTGTCCACATGGTGTGGGGCGTGATCCGAGATTACTATCCACGTGGTGTGGAGCGTGGTCGGAGTTTACTATACACGTGGTGTGGTGCGTGGTCCGAGATTACTCTCCCCATGTTTTGGAACGTTGTCCGAGTTTACTATCCACGTGGTTTGGAGCGTGGTCCTAGATTACTATCCACGTGGTGTGGAGCGTTGTCCGAGATTACTATCCACGTGGTGTGGAGCGTGGTCCGAGATTACTATCCACGTGGTGTGGAGCGTGGTCCGAGATTACTATCCACGTGGTGTGGAGCGTTGTCCAAGTTTACTATCTACGGAATGTGCAGCTTGGTCCAAGATTACTATCCACGTGGTGTGGAGCGTGGTCCGAGATTACTATCTACGGAATGTGGAGGTTGCTCCGAGATTACTATCCACGTGATGTGGAGCGTGGTCCGAGATTACTATCCACAGAGTGTGGAGCGTGGTCCGAGATTACTATCCACGTGGTGTGGAGCGTTTTCCGAGATTACTATCCACGCGGTGTGAAGCGTTGTCCAAGATTACTATCCACGTGGTGTGGAGTATGGTCCGAGATTACTATCCTCCTGGTGTGGAGTGTGGTCCGAGATTACTATCCACGTGGTGTGGAGCGTGGTCCGAGGTTACTATCCACGCGGTGTGAAGCGTGGTCCGCGATTACTATCCACGCGGTGTGAATCGTGGTCAGAGATTACTACCCACGTGTCGTGGAGCGTGGTCCGAGATTACTCTCCACGTGGTGTGGATCATGGTCCGAGATTACTGTCCACGTGGTGTGGAGCGTTGCCCGAGATTACTATCCACGTGGTGTGGTGCGTGGTCCGAGATTACTATCCACGTGGTGTGGAGCGTGGTCCGAGATTACTATCCACCCGGTTCGGAGCGTGGTCCGAGGTTACTATCCACGTGGTGTGGAACGTGGTCCGAGATTACTGTCCACGTGGTGTGGAGCGTGATCCGAGATTACTATCCACGTGGTGTGGAGCGTTGCCCGAGATTACTGTCCACGTGGTGTGGAGCGTGGTCCGAGATTACTATCCACCCGGTTCGGAGCATGGTCCGAGATTACTATCCACGTGGTGTGGAACGTGGTCCGAGATTACTGTCCAGGTGGTGTGGAGCGTGATCCGAGATTACTATCCACGTGGTGTGGAGCGTGGTCGGAGTTTACTATCCACGTGGTGTGGTGCGTGGTCCGAGATTACTCTCCCCATGGTTTGGAACGTGGTCCGAGATTACTATCCACGTGGTGTGGAGCGTGGTCCGAGATTACTATCCACGTGGTGTGGAGCGTTGTCCGAGATTACTATCCACGTGGTGTGGAGCGTGGTCCGAGATTACTATCCACGTGGCGTGGAGCGTGATCCGAGATTACTATCCACGTGGTGTGGAGCGTTGTCCAAGATTACTATCTACGGAATGTGCAGCTTGGTCCAAGATTACTATCCACGTGGTGTGGAGCGTGGTCCGAGATTACTATCCTCAGAATGTGGAGCTTTCTCCGAGATTACTATTCACGTGATGGGGAGCGTGGTCCGAGTTTACTATCCACAGAGTGTGGAGCGTGGTCCGAGATTACTATCCACGTGGTGTGGAGCGTTTTCCGAGATTACTAGCCACGCGGTGTGAAGCGTGGTCCGAGATTACAAACCACGTGGTGTGGAGTGTGGTCCGGGATTACTATCCTCGTGGTGTGGAGCGTGGTCCGAGATTACTATCCACGCGGTGTGAAGCGTGGTCCGCGATTACTATCCACGCAGTGTGAAGCGTGGTCCGAGATTACTATCCACGCGGTGTGGAGCGTGGTCCGTGATTACTATCCACGTGGTGTGGAGCGAGGTCCGAGATTACTATCCACGTGGTGTGGAGCGTGGTCCGAGATTACCATCCACGTGCTGTGGACCGTGGTCCGAGATTACTATCCACGTGGTGTGGAGCGTGGTCCGAGATTACTATCCACGTGGTGTGGAGCGTAGTCCGAGATTACTATCCACATGGTGTGGAGCGTGGTCCGAATTACTATCCACGGAGTGTGGAGCGTGGTCCGAGATTACTATCCACGTGGTGTGGAGCGTGTTCCGAGATTACTATCCACGTGGTGTGGAGCGTGGTCCGAGATTACTATCCACGTGGTGTGGAGAGTAGTCCGAAATTACTATCCCCATGGTGTGGAGCGTGGTCCGAGATTACTATACACGTAGTCTGGAGCGTGGTCCGAGATTACTATCCACGTGGTGTGTAGCGTGGTCCGAGATTACTATCCATGCCCTGTGTAGCGTAGTTCGAGATTTCTATCCACGCGGTGTGGAGCGTAGTCCGAGATTACTATCCACGCGGTGTGAAGCGTGGTCCGAGATTACAAACCACGTGGTGTGGAGTGTGGTCCGGGATTACTATCCTCGTGGTGTGGAGCGTGGTCCGAGATTACTATCCACGCGGTGTGAAGCGTGGTCCGCGATTACTATCCACGCAGTGTGAAGCGTGGTCCGAGATTACTATCCACGCGGTGTGGAGCGTGGTCCGTGATTACTATCCACGTGGTGTGGAGCGAGGTCCGAGATTACTATCCACGTGGTGTGGAGCGTGGTCCGAGATTACCATCCACGTGCTGTGGACCGTGGTCCGAGATTACTATCCACGTGGTGTGGAGCGTGGTCCGAGATTACTATCCACGTGGTGTGGAGCGTAGTCCGAGATTACTATCCACATGGTGTGGAGCGTGGTCCGAATTACTATCCACGGAGTGTGGAGCGTGGTCCGAGATTACTATCCACGTGGTGTGGAGCGTGTTCCGAGATTACTATCCACGTGGTGTGGAGCGTGGTCCGAGATTACTATCCACGTGGTGTGGAGAGTAGTCCGAAATTACTATCCCCATGGTGTGGAGCGTGGTCCGAGATTACTATACACGTAGTCTGGAGCGTGGTCCGAGATTACTATCCACGTGGTGTGTAGCGTGGTCCGAGATTACTATCCATGCCCTGTGTAGCGTAGTTCGAGATTTCTATCCACGCGGTGTGGAGCGTAGTCCGAGATTACTATCCACGTGGTGTGGAGCGTGGCCCGCGATTACTATCCACGTGGTGTGGAGCGTGGTCCGAGATTACTATACACGTGGTGTGGAGTGTGGTCCGAGATTACTATCCACCCGGTGTGGGGCGTGGTCCGAGATTACTATCCACGTGGTGTGGAGCGTGGTCCGAGATTACTATCCACGTGGTGTGGAGCGTGGTCCGAGATTACTATCCACGTGGTGTGGAGCGTTGTCCGAGATTTCTATCCACGTGGTGTGTGGCGTGGTCCAAGTTTACTATCCACGTGGTGTAGAGCGTGGTCTGATATTACTACCACGTGCTGTGGAGCGTGGTCCGAGATTACTATCCACGTGGTGTGGAGCGTGGTCCGAGATTACTATCCACGTGGTTAGGAGCGTGGTCCGAGATTACTATCCACTTGGTGCGGACCGTTGTCCTAGATTACTATCCACGCGGTATGGAGCGTGGTCCGAGATTACTATCCACGTAGTGTGGAGCGTGGTCCGAGATTTCTATCCACATGGTGTGGAGCGTGGTCCGAGATTACTATCCACGTGGTGTGGAGCGTGGTCCGAAATTACTGTCCACGTGGTGTGGAGCGTGGTCCGAGATTACTATCCACGTGGTGTGGAGCGTGGTCCTGAGATTACTATCCACGTGGTGTGTAGCGTGGTCGGAGATTACTACCCACGTGGTGTGGAGCGAGGTCCGAGATTACTTTCCTCGTGGTGTGGAGCGTGGTCCGAGATTACTATCCCCGTGGTGTGGAGCGTGGTCCCAGATTACTATCCACGTGGTGTGGAGCGTGGTCAGAGTTTACTATCCACGTGGTGTGGAGCGTGGTCCGAGATTACTATCCACGCGGTGTGTAGCGTAGTTCGAGATTACTATCCACGCGGTGTGGAGCGTAGTCCGAGATTACTATCCACGTGGTGTTGCGCGTGGTCCGAGATTACTATCCACGTGGTAGTGGAGCGTGGTCCGAGATTACTACACACGTGGTGTGGAGCGTGGTCCGAGATTACTATCCACCCGGTGTGGGGCGTGGTCCGAGATTACTATCCACGTGGTGTGGAGCGTGGTCCGAGATTACTATCCACGTGTTGTGGAGCGTGGTCCGAGATTACTATACACGTGGTGTGGAGCGTGGTCCGAGATTACTATCCACGTGGTGCGGAGCGTGGTCCGAGATTACTATCCACGTGGTGTGGAGCGTGGTCCGAGATTACTATCCACGTGGTGTAGAGCGTGGTCCGAGATTACTATCCACCCGGTGTGGGGCGTGGTCCGAGATTACTATCCACGTGGTGTGGAGCGTGGTCCAAGATTACTATCCACGTTGTGTGGAGCGTGGTCCGAGATTACTAGCCACGTGGTGTGTGGCGTGGTCCAAGATTACTATCCACGTGGTGTGGAGCGTGGTCTGAGATTACTACCACGTGCTGTGGAGCGTGGTCCGAGATTACTATCCACGTGGTGTGGAGCGTGGTCCGAGATTACTATCCACGTGGTGTGGAGCGTGGTCCGAGATTACTATCCACTTGGTGTAGACCGTTGTCCTAGATTACTATCCACGCGGTGTGGAGCGTGGTCTGAGATTACTATCCACGTAGTGTGGAGCGTGGTCCGAGATTTCTATCCACATGGTGTGGAGCGTGGTCCGAGTTTACTATCCACGTGGTGTGGAGCGTGGTCCGAGATTACTGTCCACGTGGTGTGGAGCGTGGTCCGAGATTACTATCCACGTGGTGTGGAGTATGGTCCGAGATTACTATCCACGTGGTGCGGAGCGAGGTCCGAGATTACTTTCCTCGTGGTGTGGAGCGTGGTCCGAGATTACTATCCCCGTGGTGTGGAGCGTGGTCCGATATTACTATCCACGTGGTGTGGAGCGTGGTCAGAGATTACTATCCAGGTGGTGTGGAGCGTGGTCCGAGATTACTATCCACGTGGTGTGGAGCGTGGTCGAGATTACTATCCACGTGGTGTGCAGCGTGGTCCGAGATTACTATCGACGCGGTGTGGAGCGTTGTCCGAGATTACTATCCACGTGGTGTGGAGCGTGGTCCGAGATTACTATCCACGTGGTGTGGAGCGTGGTCCAAGATAACTATCCACGTGGTGTGGAGCGTGGTCCGAGATTACTATCCACGTGGTGTGGAGCGTGGTACGAGATTACTATCCACGTGGTGTGGAGCGTGGACCGAGATTACTCTCCACGTGGTGTAGAGCGTGGTCCGAGATTACTATCCACCCGGTGTGGGGCGTGGTCCGAGATTACTATCGACGTGGTGTGGAGCGTGGTCCAAGATTACTATCCACGTGGTGTGGAGCGTGGTCCGAGATTACTATCCACGTGGTGTGGAGCGTTGTCCGAGATTTCTATCCACGTGGTGTGTGGCGTGGTCCAAGTTTACTATCCACGTGGTGTGGAGCGTGGTCTGATATTATTACCACGTGCTGTGGAGCGTGGTCCGAGATTACTATCCACGTGGTGTGGAGCGTGGTCCGAGATTACTATCCACGTGGTAAGGAGCGTGGTCCGAGATTACTATCCACTTGGTGCGGACCGTTGTCCTAGATTACTATCCACGCGGTATGGAGCGTGGTCCGAGATTACTATCCACGTAGTGTGGAGCGTGGTCCGAGATTTCTATCCACATGGTGTGGAGCGTGGTCCGAGATTACTATCCACGTGGTGTGGAGCGTGGTCCGAAATTACTGTCCACGTGGTGTGGAGCGTGGTCCGAGATTACTATCCACGTGGTGTGGAGCGTGGTCCGAGATTACTATCCACGTGGTGTGTAGCGTGGTCCGAGATTACTATCCACGTGGTGTGGAGCGAGGTCCGAGATTAATTTCCTCGTGGTGTGGAGCGTGGTCCGAGATTACTATCCCCGTGGTGTGGAGCGTGGTCCCAGATTACTATCCACGTGGTGTGGAGCGTGGTCAGAGTTTACTATCCACGTGGTGTGGAGCGTGGTCCGAGATTACTATCCACGTGGTGTGGAGCGTGGACGAGATTACTATCCACGTGGTGTGGAGCGTGGTCCGAGATTACTATCGACGCGGTGTGGAGCGTTGTCCGAGATTACTATCCACGTGGTGTGGAGCGTGGTCCGAGATTACTATCCACGTGGTGTGGAGTGTGGTCCGAGATTACAATCCACGTGGTGTGGAGTGTGGTCCGAGATTACTATCCACGTGGTGTGGAGCGTGGTCCGAGATTACTATCCACGCGGTGTGTAGCGTAGTTCGAGATTACTATCCACGCGGTGTGGAGCGTAGTCCGAGATTACTATCCACATGGTGTGGAGCGTGGTCCGAGATTACTATCCACGTGGTGTGGAGCGTGGTCCGAGATTACTATACACGTGGTGTGGAGCGTGGTCCGAGATTACTATCCACCCGGTGTGGGGCGTGGTCCGAGATTACTATCCACGTGGTGAGGAGCGTGGTCCGAGATTACTATCCACGTGGTGTGGAGCGTGGTCCGAGATTACTATCCACGTGGTGCGGAGCGTGGTCCGAGATTACTATCCACGTGGTGTGGAGCGTGGTCCGAGATTACTATCAACGTGGTGTAGAGCGTGGTCCGAGATTACTATCCACCCGATGTGGTGCGTGGTCCGAGATTACTATCCACGTGGTGTGGAGCCTGGTCCAAGATTACTATCCACGTTGTGTGGAGCGTGGTCCGAGATTACTATCCACGTGGTGTGTGGCGTGCTCCGAGATTACTATCCACGTGGTGTGGAGCGTGGTCCGAGATTACTAGCCACGTGGTGTGTGGCGTGGTCCAAGATTACTATCCACGTGGTGTGGAGCGTGGTCTGAGATTACTACCACGTGCTGTGGAGCGTGGTCCGAGATTACTATCCACGTGGTGTGGAGCGTGGTCCGAGATTACTATCCACGTGGTGTGGAGCGTGGTCCGAGATTACTATCCACTTGGTGTAGACCGTTGTCCTAGATTACTATCCACGCGGTGTGGAGCGTGGTCTGAGATTACTATCCACGTAGTGTGGAGCGTGGTCCGAGATTTCTATCCACGTGGTGTGGAGCGTGGTCCGAGATTACTATCGACGCGGTGTGGAGCGTTGTCCGAGATTACTATCCACGTGGTGTGGAGCGTGGTCCGAGATTACTATCCACGTGGTGTGGAGTGTGGTCCGAGATTACAATCCACGTGGTGTGGAGCGTGGTCCGAGATTACTATCCACGTGGTGTGGAGCGTGGTCCGAGATTACTATCCACGCGGTGTGTAGCGTAGTTCGAGATTACTATCCACGCGGTGTGGAGCGTAGTCCGAGATTACTATCCACGTGGTGTGGAGCGTGGTCCGAGATTACTATCCACGTGGTGTGGAGCGTGGTCCGAGATTACTATACACGTGGTGTGGAGCGTGGTCCGAGATTACTATCCACCCGGTGTGGGGCGTGGTCCGAGATTACTATCCACGTGGTGTGGATTGTGGTCCGAGATTACTATCCACGTGGTGTGGAGCGTGGTCCGAGATTACTATCCACGTGGTGCGGAGCGTGGTCCGAGATTACTATCCACGTGGTGTGGAGCGTGGTCCGAGATTACTATCAACGTGGTGTAGAGCGTGGTCCGAGATTACTATCCACCCGGTGTGGGGCGTGGTCCGAGATTACTATCCACGTGGTGTGGAGCCTGGTCCAAGATTACTATCCACGTTGTGTGGAGCGTGGTCCGAGATTACTATCCACGTGGTGTGTGGCGTGCTCCGAGATTACTATCCACGTGGTGTGGAGCGTGGTCCGAGATTACTAGCCACGTGGTGTGTGGCGTGGTCCAAGATTACTATCCACGTGGTGTGGAGCGTGGTCTGAGATTACTACCACGTGCTGTGGAGCGTGGTCCGAGATTACTATCCACGTGGTGTGGAGCGTGGTCCGAGATTACTATCCACGTGGTGTGGAGCGTGGTCCGAGATTACTATCCACTTGGTGTAGACCGTTGTCCTAGATTACTATCCACGCGGTGTGGAGCGTGGTCTGAGATTACTATCCACGTAGTGTGGAGCGTGGTCCGAGATTTCTATCCACATGGTGTGGAGCGTGGTCCGAGTTTACTATCCACGTGGTGTGGAGCGTGGTCCGAGATTACTGTCCACGTGGTGTGGAGCGTGGTCCGAGATTACTATCCACGTGGTGTGGAGCATGGTCCGAGATTACTATCCACGTGGTGCGGAGCGAGGTCCGAGATTACTTTCCTCGTGGTGTGGAGCGTGGTCCGAGATTACTATCCACGTGGTGTGGAGCGTGGTCCGAGATTACTATCCACGTGGTGTGGAGCGTGGTCAGAGATTACTATCCAGGTGGTGTGGAGCGTGGTCCGAGATTACTATCCACGTGGTGTGGAGCGTGGTCGAGATTACTATCCACGTGGTGTGGAGCGTGGTCCGAGATTACTATCGATGCGGTGTGGAGCGTTGTCCGAGGTTACTATCCACGTGGTGTGGAGCGTGGTCCGAGATTACTATCCACGTGGTGTGGAGTGTGGTCCGAGATTATTATCCACGTGGTGTGGAGCGTGGACCGAGATTACTATCCACGTGGTGTGGAGCGTGGTCCGAGTTTACTATCCACCCGGTGTGGGGCGTGGTCCGAGATTACTATCCACGTGGTGTGGAGCGTGGTCCGAGATTACTATCCACGTGGTGTTGAGCGTGGTCCGAGTTTACTATACACGTGGTGTGGAGCGTGGTCCGAGATTACTATCCACGTGGTGTGGAGCGTGGTCCGAGATTACTATCCACGTGGTGTGGAGCGTGGTCCGAGATTACTATCCACGTGGTGTAGAGCGTGGTCCGAGATTACTATCCACCCGGTGTGGGGCGTGGTCCGAGATTACTATCCACGTGGTGTGGAGCGTGGTCCAAGATTACTATCCACGTAGTGTGGAGCGTGGTCCGAGATTTCTATCCACATGGTGTGGAGCGTGATCCGAGATTACTATCCACGTGGTGTGGAGCGTGGTCCGAGGTTACTGTCCACGTGGTGTGGAGCGTGCTCCGAGATTACTATCCACGTGGTGTGGAGCGTGGTCCGAGATTACTATCCACGTGGTGTGGAGCGAGGTCCGAGATTACATTCCTCGTGGTGTGGAGCGTGGTCCGAGATTACTATCCCCGTGGTGTGGAGCGTGGTCCGAGATTACTATCCACGTGGTGTGGAGCGTGGTCAGAGATTACTATCCACGTGGTGTGGAGCGTGGTCCGAGATTACTATCCACGTGGTGTGGAGCGTGGTCGAGATTACTATCCACGTGGTGTGGAGCGTGGTCCGAGATTACTATCGACGCGGTGTGGAGCGTTGTCCGAGATTACTATCCACGTGGTGTGGAGCGTGGTCCGAGATTACTATCCACGTGGTGTGGAGTGTGGTCCGAGATTACTATCCACGTGGTGTGGAGCGTGGTCCGAGATTACTATCCACGTGGTGTGGAGTGTGGTCCGAGATTACTGTCCACGTCGTGTGGAGCGTGGTCCGAGATTACTGTCCATGTGGTGTGGAGCGTGGTCCGAGATTACTATCCACGTGGTGTGGAGCGTGGTCCGAGATTACTATCCACGTGGTGTGGAGCATGTTCTGAGATTACTATCCACGTGATGTGGAGCGAGGTCCGAGATTACTATCCACGTGGTGTGGAGCGAGGTCCGAGATTACTGTCCACGTCGTGTCGAGCGTGGTCCGAGATTACTATCCACATGGTGTGGAGCGAGGTCCGAGAGTCCTATCCACGTGGTGTGGAGCGTGGTCCGAGGTTACTATCCACGCGGTGTGAAGCGTGGTTCGATATTACTATCCACGTGGTGTGGAGCGTGGTCCGAGATTACTCTCCACGTGTTGTGGAGCGTGGTCCGAGATTACTATCCACGCGGTGTGGAGCGTGGTCCGTGATTATTATCCACGTGGTGTGGAGCGAGGTCCGAGATTACTATCCACGTGGTGTGGAGCGTGGTCCGAGATTACTATGCACGTGGTGTGGAGCGTGGTCCGAGATTACTATCCACGTGGTGTGGAGCGTGGTCCGAGATTACTATACACGTGGTGTGGAGCGTGGTCCGAGATTACTATCCACGTGGTGTGGAGCGTGGTCCGAGATTACTATCCACGTGGTGTGGAGCGTGGTCCGAGATTACTATCCACGTGGTGTAGAGCGTGGTCCGAGATTACTATCCACCCGGTGTGGGGCGTGGTCCGAGATTACTATCGACGTGGTGTGGAGCGTGGTCCAAGATTAATATCCACGTGGTGTGGAGCGTGGTCCGAGATTACTATCCACGTGGTGTGGAGCGTGGTCCGAGATTACTATCCACGTGGTGTGTGGCGTGGTCCAAGATTACTATCCACGTGGTGTGGAGCGTGGTCTGATATTACTACCACGTGCTGTGGAGCGTGGTCCGAGATTACTATCCACGTGGTGTGGAGCGTGGTCCGAGATTACTATCCACGTGGTTAGGAGCGTGGTCCGAGATTACTATCCACTTGGTGCGGACCGTTGTCCTAGATTACTATCCACGCGGTATGGATCGTGGTCCGAGATTACTATCCACGTAGTGTGGAGCGTGGTCCGAGATTTCTATCCACATGGTGTGGAGCGTGGTCCGAGATTACTATCCACGTGGTGTGGAGCGTGGTCCGAAATTACTGTCCACGTGGTGTGGAGCGTGGTCCGAGATTAATATCCACGTGGTGTGGAGCGTGGTCCGAGATTACTATCCACGTGGTGTGGAGCGTGGTCCGAGATTACTATCCACGTGGTGTGGAGCGTGGACGAGATTACTATCCACGTGGTGTGGAGCGTGGTCCGAGATTACTATCGACGCGGTGTGGAGCGTTGTCCGAGATTACTATCCACGTGGTGTGGAGCGTGGTCCGAGATTACTATCCACGTGGTGTGGAGTGTGGTCCGAGATTACAATCCACGTGGTGTGGAGCGTGGTCCGAGATTACTATCCACGTGGTGTGGAGCGTGGTCCGAGATTACTATCCACGCGGTGTGTAGCGTAGTTCGAGATTACTATCCACGCGGTGTGGAGCGTAGTCCGAGATTACTATCCACGTGGTGTGGAGCGTGGTCCGAGATTACTATCCACGTGGTGTGGAGCGTGGTCCGAGATTACTATACACGTGGTGTGGAGCGTGGTCCGAGATTACTATCCACCCGGTGTGGGGCGTGGTCCGAGATTACTATCCACGTGGTGTGGAGCGTGGTCCGAGATTACTATCCACGTGGTGTGGAGCGTGGTCCGAGATTACTATCCACGTGGTGTGAGCGTGGTCCGAGATTACTATCCACGTGGTGTGGAGCGTGGTCCGAGATTACTATCCACGTGGTGTGGAGCGTGGTCCGAGATTACTATCCACGTGGTGTCGAGCGTGGTCCGAGATTACTATCCACGTGGTGTGGAGCGTGGTCCGAGATTACTATCCACGTGGTGCGGAGCGTGGTCCGAGATTACTATCCACGTGGTGTGGAGCGTGGTCCGAGATTACTATCAACGTGGTGTAGAGCGTGGTCCGAGATTACTATCCACCCGGTGTGGGGCGTGGTCCGAGATTACTATCCAAGTGGTGTGGAGCCTGGTCCAAGATTACTATCCACGTTGTGTGGAGCGTGGTCCGAGATTACTATCCACGTGGTGTGTGGCGTGCTCCGAGATTACTATCCACGTGGTGTGGAGCGTGGTCCGAGATTACTAGCCACGTGGTGTGTGGCGTGGTCCAAGATTACTATCCACGTGGTGTGGAGCGTGGTCTGAGATTACTACCACGTGCTGTGGAGCGTGGTCCGAGATTACTATCCACGTGGTGTGGAGCGTGGTCCGTGATTACTATCCACGTGGTGTGGAGCGTGGTCCGAGATTACTATCCACTTGGTGTAGACCGTTGTCCTAGATTACTATCCACGCGGTGTGGAGCGTGGTCTGAGATTACTATCCACGTAGTGTGGAGCGTGGTCCGAGATTTCTATCCACGTGGTGTGGAGCGTGGTCCGAGATTACTATCGACGCGGTGTGGAGCGTTGTCCGAGATTACTATCCACGTGGTGTGGAGCGTGGTCCGAGATTACTATCCACGTGGTGTGGAGTGTGGTCCGAGATTACAATCCACGTGGTGTGGAGCGTGGTCCGAGATTACTATCCACGTGGTGTGGAGCGTGGTCCGAGATTACTATCCACGCGGTGTGTAGCGTAGTTCGAGATTACTATCCACGCGGTGTGGAGCGTAGTCCGAGATTACTATCCACGTGGTGTGAAGCGTGGTCCGAGATTACTATCCACGTGGTGTGGAGCGTGGTCCGAGATTACTATACACGTGGTGTGGAGCGTGGTCCGAGATTACTATCCACCCGGTGTGGGGCGTGGTCCGAGATTACTATCCACGTGGTGTGGATTGTGGTCCGAGATTACTATCCACGTGGTGTGGAGCGTGGTCCGAGATTACTATCCACGTAGTGCGGAGCGTGGTCCGAGATTACTATCCACGTGGTGTGGAGCGTGGTCCGAGATTACTATCAACGTGGTGTAGAGCGTGGTCCGAGATTACTATCCACCCGGTGTGGGGCGTGGTCCGAGATTACTATCCACGTGGTGTGGAGCCTGGTCCAAGATTACTATCCACGTTGTGTGGAGCGTGGTCCGAGATTACTATCCACGTGGTGTGTGGCGTGCTCCGAGATTACTATCCACGTGGTGTGGAGCGTGGTCCGAGATTACTAGCCACGTGGTGTGTGGCGTGGTCCAAGATTACTATCCACGTGGTGTGGAGCGTGGTCTGAGATTACTACCACGTGCTGTGGAGCGTGGTCCGAGATTACTATCCACGTGGTGTGGAGCGTGGTCCGAGATTACTATCCACGTGGTGTGGAGCGTGGTCCGAGATTACTATCCACTTGGTGTAGACCGTTGTCCTAGATTACTATCCACGCGGTGTGGAGCGTGGTCTGAGATTACTATCCACGTAGTGTGGAGCGTGGTCCGAGATTTCTATCCACATGGTGTGGAGCGTGGTCCGAGTTTACTATCCACGTGGTGTGGAGCGTGGTCCGAGATTACTGTCCACGTGGTGTGGAGCGTGGTCCGAGATTACTATCCACGTGGTGTGGAGCATGGTCCGAGATTACTATCCACGTGGTGCGGAGCGAGGTCCGAGATTACTTTCCTCGTGGTGTGGAGCGTGGTCCGAGATTACTATCCCCGTGGTGTGGAGCGTGGTCCGAGATTACTATCCACGTGGTGTGGAGCGTGGTCAGAGATTACTATCCAGGTGGTGTGGAGCGTGGTTTGAGATTACTATCCACGTGGTGTGGAGCGTGGTCGAGATTACTATCCACGTGGTGTGGAGCGTGGTCCGAGATTACTATCGACGCGGTGTGGAGCGTTGTCCGAGATTACTATCCACGTGGTGTGGAGCGTGGTCCGAGATTACTATCCACGTGGTGTGGAGTGTGGTCCGAGATTATTATCCACGTGGTGTGGAGCGTGGACCGAGATTACTATCCACGTGGTGTGGAGCGTGGTCCGAGTTTACTATCCACCCGGTGTGGGGCGTGGTCCGAGATTACTATCCACGTGGTGTGGAGCGTGGTCCGAGATTACTATCCACGTGGTGTTGAGCGTGGTCCGAGTTTACTATACACGTGGTGTGGAGCGTGGTCCGAGATTACTATCCACGTGGTGTGGAGCGTGGTCCGAGATTACTATCCACGTGGTGTGGAGCGTGGTCCGAGATTACTATCCACGTGGTGTAGAGCGTGGTCCGAGATTACTATCCACCCGGTGTGGGGCGTGGTCCGAGATTACTATCCACGTGGTGTGGAGTGTGGTCCAAGATTACTATCCACGTAGTGTGGAGCATGGTCCGAGATTTCTATCCACATGGTGTGGAGCGTGATCCGAGATTACTATCCACGTGGTGTGGAGCGTGGTCCGAGGTTACTGTCCACGTGGTGTGGAGCGTGCTCCGAGATTACTATCCACGTGGTGTGGAGCGTGGTCCGAGATTACTATCCACGTGGTGTGGAGCGAGGTCCGAGATTACATTCCTCGTGGTGTGGAGCGTGGTCCGAGATTACTATCCCCATGGTGTGGAGCGTGGTCCGAGATTACTATCCACGTGGTGTGGAGCGTGGTCAGAGATTACTATCCACGTGGTGTGGAGCGTGGTCCGAGATTACTATCCACGTGGTGTGGAGCGTGGTCGAGATTACTATCCACGTGGTGTGGAGCGTGGTCCGAGATTACTATCGACGCGGTGTGGAGCGTTGTCCGAGATTACTATCCACGTGGTGTGGAGCGTGGTCCGAGATTACTATCCACGTGGTGTGGAGTGTGGTCCGAGATTACTATCCACGTGGTGTGGAGCGTGGTCCGAGATTACTATCCACGTGGTGTGGAGTGTGGTCCGAGATTACTGTCCACGTCGTGTGGAGCGTGGTCCGAGATTACTGTCCATGTGGTGTGGAGCGTGGTCCGAGATTACTATCCACGTGGTGTGGAGCGTGGTCCGAGATTACTATCCACGTGGTGTGGAGCATGTTCTGAGATTACTATCCACGTGATGTGGAGCGAGGTCCGAGATTACTATCCACGTGGTGTGGAGCGAGGTCCGAGATTACTGTCCACGTCGTGTCGAGCGTGGTCCGAGATTACTATCCACATGGTGTGGAGCGAGGTCCGAGAGTCCTATCCACGTGGTGTGGAGCGTGGTCCGAGGTTACTATCCACGCGGTGTGAAGCGTGGTTCGATATTACTATCCACGTGGTGTGGAGCGTGGTCCGAGATTACTCTCCACGTGTTGTGGAGCGTGGTCCGAGATTACTATCCACGCGGTGTGGAGCGTGGTCCGTGATTATTATCCACGTGGTGTGGAGCGAGGTCCGAGATTACTATCCACGTGGTGTGGAGCGTGGTCCGAGATTACTATGCACGTGGTGTGGAGCGTGGTCCGAGATTACTATCCACGTGGTGTGGAGCGTGGTCCGAGATTACTATACACGTGGTGTGGAGCGTGGTCCGAGATTACTATCCACGTGGTGTGGAGCGTGGTCCGAGATTACTATCCACGTGGTGTGGAGCGTGGTCCGAGATTACTATCCACGTGGTGTAGAGCGTGGTCCGAGATTACTATCCACCCGGTGTGGGGCGTGGTCCGAGATTACTATCGACGTGGTGTGGAGCGTGGTCCAAGATTACTATCCACGTGGTGTGGAGCGTGGTCCGAGATTACTATCCACGTGGTGTGGAGCGTGGTCCGAGATTACTATCCACGTGGTGTGTGGCGTGGTCCAAGATTACTATCCACGTGGTGTGGAGCGTGGTCTGATATTACTACCACGTGCTGTGGAGCGTGGTCCGAGATTACTATCCACGTGGTGTGGAGCGTGGTCCGAGATTACTATCCACGTGGTTAGGAGCGTGGTCCGAGATTACTATCCACTTGGTGCGGACCGTTGTCCTAGATTACTATCCACGCGGTATGGATCGTGGTCCGAGATTACTTTCCACGTAGTGTGGAGCGTGGTCCGAGATTTCTATCCACATGGTGTGGAGCGTGGTCCGAGATTACTATCCACGTGGTGTGGAGCGTGGTCCGAAATTACTGTCCACGTGGTGTGGAGCGTGGTCCGAGATTACTAGCCACGTGGTGTGTGGCGTGGTCCAAGATTACTATCCACGTGGTGTGGAGCGTGGTCTGAGATTACTACCACGTGCTGTGGAGCGTGGTCCGAGATTACTATCCACGTGGTGTGGAGCGTGGTCCGAGATTACTATCCACGTGGTGTGGAGCGTGGTCCGAGATTACTATCCACTTGGTGTAGACCGTTGTCCTAGATTACTATCCACGCGGTGTGGAGCGTGGTCTGAGATTACTATCCACGTAGTGTGGAGCGTGGTCCGAGATTTCTATCCACATGGTGTGGAGCGTGGTCCGAGATTACTATCCACGTGGTGTGGAGCGTGGTCCGAAATTACTGTCCACGTGGTGTGGAGCGTGGTCCGAAATTACTATCCACGTGGTGTGGAGCATGGTCCGAGATTACTATCCACGTGGTGCGGAGCGAGGTCCGAGATTACTTTCCTCGTGGTGTGGAGCGTGGTCCGAGATTACTATCCCCGTGGTGTGGAGCGTGGTCCGAGATTACTATCCACGTGGTGTGGAGCGTGGTCAGAGATTACTATCCAGGTGGTGTGGAGCGTGGTTTGAGATTACTATCCACGTGGTGTGGAGCGTGGTCGAGATTACTATCCACGTGGTGTGGAGCGTGGTCCGAGATTACTATCGACGCGGTGTGGAGCGTTGTCCGAGATTACTATCCACGTGGTGTGGAGCGTGGTCCGAGATTACTATCCACGTGGTGTGGAGTGTGGTCCGAGATTATTATCCACGTGGTGTGGAGCGTGGACCGAGATTACTATCCACGTGGTGTGGAGCGTGGTCCGAGTTTACTATCCACCCGGTGTGGGGCGTGGTCCGAGATTACTATCCACGTGGTGTGGAGCGTGGTCCGAGATTACTATCCACGTGGTGTTGAGCGTGGTCCGAGTTTACTATACACGTGGTGTGGAGCGTGGTCCGAGATTACTATCCACGTGGTGTGGAGCGTGGTCCGAGATTACTATCCACGTGGTGTGGAGCGTGGTCCGAGATTACTATCCACGTGGTGTAGAGCGTGGTCCGAGATTACTATCCACCCGGTGTGGGGCGTGGTCCGAGATTACTATCCACGTGGTGTGGAGCGTGGTCCAAGATTACTATCCACGTAGTGTGGAGCATGGTCCGAGATTTCTATCCACATGGTGTGGAGCGTGATCCGAGATTACTATCCACGTGGTGTGGAGCGTGGTCCGAGGTTACTGTCCACGTGGTGTGGAGCGTGCTCCGAGATTACTATCCACGTGGTGTGGAGCGTGGTCCGAGATTACTATCCACGTGGTGTGGAGCGAGGTCCGAGATTACATTCCTCGTGGTGTGGAGCGTGGTCCGAGATTACTATCCCCATGGTGTGGAGCGTGGTCCGAGATTACTATCCACGTGGTGTGGAGCGTGGTCAGAGATTACTATCCACGTGGTGTGGAGCGTGGTCCGAGATTACTATCCACGTGGTGTGGAGCGTGGTCGAGATTACTATCCACGTGGTGTGGAGCGTGGTCCGAGATTACTATCGACGCGGTGTGGAGCGTTGTCCGAGATTACTATCCACGTGGTGTGGAGCGTGGTCCGAGATTACTATCCACGTGGTGTGGAGTGTGGTCCGAGATTACTATCCACGTGGTGTGGAGCGTGGTCCGAGATTACTATCCACGTGGTGTGGAGTGTGGTCCGAGATTACTGTCCACGTCGTGTGGAGCGTGGTCCGAGATTACTGTCCATGTGCTGTGGAGCGTGGTCCGAGATTACTATCCACGTGGTGTGGAGCGTGGTCCGAGATTACTATCCACGTGGTGTGGAGCATGTTCTGAGATTACTATCCACGTGATGTGGAGCGAGGTCCGAGATTACTATCCACGTGGTGTGGAGCGAGGTCCGAGATTACTGTCCACGTCGTGTCGAGCGTGGTCCGAGATTACTATCCACATGGTGTGGAGCGAGGTCCGAGAGTCCTATCCACGTGGTGTGGAGCGTGGTCCGAGGTTACTATCCACGCGGTGTGAAGCGTGGTTCGATATTACTATCCACGTGGTGTGGAGCGTGGTCCGAGATTACTCTCCACGTGTTGTGGAGCGTGGTCCGAGATTACTATCCACGCGATGTGGAGCGTGGTCCGTGATTATTATCCACGTGGTGTGGAGCGAGGTCCGAGATTACTATCCACGTGGTGTGGAGCGTGGTCCGAGATTACTATGCACGTGGTGTGGAGCGTGGTCCGAGATTACTATCCACGTGGTGTGGAGCGTGGTCCGAGATTACTATACACGTGGTGTGGAGCGTGGTCCGAGATTACTATCCACGTGGTGTGGAGCGTGGTCCGAGATTACTATCCACGTGGTGTGGAGCGTGGTCCGAGATTACTATCCACGTGGTGTAGAGCGTGGTCCGAGATTACTATCCACCCGGTGTGGGGCGTGGTCCGAGATTACTATCGACGTGGTGTGGAGCGTGGTCCAAGATTACTATCCACGTGGTGTGGAGCGTGGTCCGAGATTACTATCCACGTGGTGTGGAGCGTGGTCCGAGATTACTATCCACGTGGTGTGTGGCGTGGTCCAAGATTACTATCCACGTGGTGTGGAGCGTGGTCTGATATTACTACCACGTGCTGTGGAGCGTGGTCCGAGATTACTATCCACGTGGTGTGGAGCGTGGTCCGAGATTACTATCCACGTGGTTAGGAGCGTGGTCCGAGATTACTATCCACTTGGTGCGGACCGTTGTCCTAGATTACTATCCACGCGGTATGGATCGTGGTCCGAGATTACTATCCACGTAGTGTGGAGCGTGGTCCGAGATTTCTATCCACATGGTGTGGAGCGTGGTCCGAGATTACTATCCACGTGGTGTGGAGCGTGGTCCGAAATTACTGTCCACGTGGTGTGGAGCGTGGTCCGAGATTACTATCCACGTGGTGTGGAGCGTGGTCCGAGATTACTATCCACGTGGTGTGTAGCGTGGTCCGAGATTACTATCCACGTGGTGTGGAGCGAGGTCCGAGATTACTTTCCTCGTGGTGTGGAGCGTGGTCCGAGATTACTATCCCCGTGGTGTGGAGCGTGGTCCCAGATTACTATCCACGTGGTGTGGAGCGTGGTCAGAGTTTACTATCCACGTGGTGTGGAGCGTGGTCCGAGATTACTATCCACGTGGTGTGGAGCGTGGACGAGATTACTATCCACGTGGTGTGGAGCGTGGTCCGAGATTACTATCGACGCGGTGTGGAGCGTTGTCCGAGATTACTATCCACGTGGTGTGGAGCGTGGTCCGAGATTACTATCCACGTGGTGTGGAGTGTGGTCCGAGATTACAATCCACGTGGTGTGGAGCGTGGTCCGAGATTACTATCCACGTGGTGTGGAGCGTGGTCCGAGATTACTATCCACGCGGTGTGTAGCGTAGTTCGAGATTACTATCCACGCGGTGTGGAGCGTAGTCCGAGATTACTATCCACGTGGTGTGGAGCGTGGTCCGAGATTACTATCCACGTGGTGTGGAGCGTGGTCCGAGATTACTATCCACGTGGTGTGGAGCGTGGTCCGAGATTACTATACACGTGGTGTGGAGCGTGGTCCGAGATTACTATCCACGTGGTGTGGAGCGTGGTCCGAGATTACTATCCACGTGGTGTGGAGCGTGGTCCGAGATTACTATCCACGTGGTGTCGAGCGTGGTCCGAGATTACTAGCCACGTGGTGTGTGGCGTGGTCCAAGATTACTATCCACGTGGTGTAGAGCGTGGTCTGAGATTACTACCACGTGCTGTGGAGCGTGGTCCGAGATTACTATCCACGTGGTGTGGAGCGTGGTCCGAGATTACTATCCACGTGGTGTGGAGCGTGGTCCGAGATTACTATCCACTTGGTGTGGACCGTTGTCCGAGATTACTATCCACGTGGTGTGGAGCGTGGTCCGAGATTACTGTCCACGTGGTGTGGAGCGTGGTCCGAGATTACTATCCACGTGGTGTGGAGCGTGGTCCGAGATTACTATCCACGTGGTGCGGAGCGAGGTCCGAGATTACTTTCCTCGTGGTGTGGAGCGTGGTCCGAGATTACTATCCCCGTGGTGTGGAGCGTGGTCCGAGATTACTATCCACGTGGTGTGGAGCGTGGTCAGAGATTACTATCCAGGTGGTGTGGAGCGTAGTTCGAGATTACTATCCACGCGGTGTGGAGCGTAGTCCGAGATTACTATCCACGTGGTGTGGAGCGTGGTCCGAGATTACTATCCACGTGGTGTGGAGCGTGGTCCGAGATTACTATCCACGTGGTGTAGAGCGTGGTCCGAGATTACTATCCACCCGGTGTGGGGCGTGGTCCGAGATTACTATCGACGTGGTGTGGAGCGTGGTCCAAGATTACTATCCACGTGGTGTGGAGCGTGGTCCGAGATTACTATCCACGTGGTGTGGAGCGTGGTCCGAGATTACTATCCACGTGCTGTGTGGCGTGGTCCAAGATTACTATCCACGTGGTGTGGAGCGTGGTCTGATATTACTACCACGTGCTGTGGAGCGTGGTCCGAGATTACTATCCACGTGGTGTGGAGCGTGGTCCGAGATTACTATCCACGTGGTTAGGAGCGTGGTCCGAGATTACTATCCACTTGGTGCGGACCGTTGTCCTAGATTACTATCCACGCGGTATGGATCGTGGTCCGAGATTACTATCCACGTAGTGTGGAGCGTGGTCCGAGATTTCTATCCACATGGTGTGGAGCGTGGTCCGAGATTACTCTCCACGTGGTGTGGAGCGTGGTCCGAAATTACTGTCCACGTGGTGTGGAGCGTGGTCCGAGATTACTATCCACGTGGTGTGGAGCGTGGTCCGAGATTACTATCCACGTGGTGTGTAGCGTGGTCCGAGATTACTATCCACGTGGTGTGGAGCGAGGTCCGAGATTACTTTCCTCGTGGTGTGGAGCGTGGTCCGAGATTACTATCCCCGTGGTGTGGAGCGTGGTCCCAGATTACTATCCACGTGGTGTGGAGCGTGGTCAGAGTTTACTATCCACGTGCTGTGGAGCGTGGTCCGAGATTACTATCCACGTGATGTGGAGCGTGGACGAGATTACTATCCACGTGGTGTGGAGCGTGGTCCGAGATTACTATCGACGCGGTGTGGAGCGTTGTCCGAGATTACTATCCACGTGGTGTGGAGCGTGGTCCGAGATTACTATCCACGTGGTGTGGAGTGTGGTCCGAGATTACAATCCACGTGGTGTGGAGCGTGGTCCGAGATTACTATCCACGTGGTGTGGAGCGTGGTCCGAGATTACTATCCACGCGGTGTGTAGCGTAGTTCGAGATTACTATCCACGCGGTGTGGAGCGTAGTCCGAGATTACTATCCACGTGGTGTGGAGCGTGGTCCGAGATTACTATCCACGTGGTGTGGAGCGTGGTCCGAGATTACTATACACGTGGTGTGGAGCGTGGTCCGAGATTACTATCCACCCGGTGTGGGGCGTGGTCCGAGATTACTATCCACGTGGTGTGGAGCGTGGTCCGAGATTACTATCCACGTGGTGTGGAGCGTGGTCCGAGATTACTATACACGTGGTGTGGAGCCTGGTCCGAGATTACTATCCACGTGGTGTGGAGCGTGGTCCGAGATTACTATCCACGTGGTGTGGAGCGTGGTCCGAGATTACTATCCACGTGGTGTCCAGCGTGGTCCGAGATTACTAGCCACGTGGTGTGTGGCGTGGTCCAAGATTACTATCCACGTGGTGTAGAGCGTGGTCTGAGATTACTACCACGTGCTGTGGAGCGTGGTCCGAGATTACTATCCACGTGGTGTGGAGCGTGGTCCGAGATTACTATCCACGTGGTGTGGAGCGTGGTCCGAGATTACTATCCACTTGGTGTGGACCGTTGTCCTAGATTACTATCCACGCGGTGTGGAGCGTGGTCTGAGATTACTATCCACGTAGTGTGGAGCGTGGTCCGAGATTTCTATCCACATGGTGTGGAGCGTTGTCCGAGATTACTATCCACGTGGTGTGGAGCGTGGTCCGAGATTACTGTCCACGTGGTGTGGAGCGTGGTCCGAGATTACTATCCACGTGGTGTGGAGCGTGGTCCGAGATTACTATCCACGTGGTGCGGAGCGAGGTCCGAGATTACTTTCCTCGTGGTGTGGAGCGTGGTCCGAGATTACTATCCCCGTGGTGTGGAGCGTGGTCCGAGATTACTATCCACGTGGTGTGGAGCGTGGTCAGAGATTACTATCCAGGTGGTGTGGAGCGTGGTCCGAGATTACTATCCACGTGGTGTGGAGCGTGGTCGAGATTACTATCCACGTGGTGTGGAGCGTGGTCCGAGATTACTATCGACGCGGTGTGGAGCGTTGTCCGAGATTACTATCCACGTGGTGTGGAGCGTGGTCCGAGATTACTATCCACGTGGTGTGGAGAGTGGTCCGAGATTACTATCCACGTGGTGTGGAGCGTGGTCCGAGATTACTATCCACGTGGTGTGGAGCGTGGTCCGAGATTACTATCCATGTGGTGTGGAGCGTGGTTCGAGATTACTATCCACGTTGTGTGGAGAGTGGTCCGAGATTACTATCCACGTGGTGTAGAGCGTGGTCCGAGATTACTATCCACCCGGTGTGGGGCGTGGTCCGAGATTACTATCCACGTGGTGTGGAGCGTGGTCCAAGATTACTATCCACGTGGTGTGGAGCGTGGTCCGAGATTTCTATCCACATGGTGTGGTGCGTGATCCGAGATTACTATCCACGTGGTGTGGAGCGTGGTCCGAGATTACTGTCCACGTGGTGTTGAGCGTGCTCCGAGATTACTATCCACGTGGTGAGGAGCGAGGTCCGAGATTACTTTCCTCGTGGTGTGAAGCGTGGTCCGAGATTACTATCCCCGTGGTGTGGAGCGTGGTCCGAGATTACTATCCACGTGGTGTGGAGCGTGGTCAGAGATTACTATCCAGGTGGTGTGGAGCGTGGTCCGAGATTACTATCCACGTGGTGTGGAGCGTGGTCGAGATTACTATCCACGTGGTGTGGTGCGTGGTCCGAGATTACTATCGACGCGGTGTGGAGCGTTGTCCGAGATTACTATCCACGTGGTGTGGAGCGTGGTCCGAGATTACTATCCACGTGGTGTGGAGTGTGGTCCGAGATTACTATCCACGTGGTGTGGAGCGTGGTCCGAGATTACTATCCACGTGGTGTGGAGCGTGGTCCGAGTTTACTATCCACGCGGTGTGTAGCGTAGTTCGAGATTACTATCCACGCGGTGTGGAGCGTAGTCCGAGATTACTATCCACGTGGTGTGGAGCGTGGTCCGAGATTACTATCCACGTGGTGTGGAGCGTGGTCCGAGATTACTATACACGTGGTGTGGAGCGTGGTCCGAGATTACTATCCACCCGGTGTGGGGCGTGGTCCGAGATTACTATCCACGTGGTGTGGAGCGTGGTCCGAGATTACTATCCACGTGGTGTTGAGCGTGGTCCGAGATTACTATACACGTGGTGTGGAGCGTGGTCCGAGATAACTATCCATGTGGTGTGGAGCGTGGTCCGAGATTACTATCCACGTGGTGTGGAGCGTGGTCCGAGATTACTATCCACGTGGTGTAGAGCGTGGTCCGAGATTACTATCCACCCGGTGTGGGGCGTGGTCCGAGATTACTATCCACGTGGTGTGGAGCGTGGTCCAAGATTACTATCCACGTAGTGTGAAGCGTGGTCCGAGATTTCTATCCACATGGTGTGGAGCGTGATCCGAGATTACTATCCACGTGGTGTGGAGCGTGGTCCGAGATTACTGTCCACGTGGTGTGGAGCGTGCTCCGAGATTACTATCCACGTGGTGTGGAGCGTGGTCCGAGATTACTATCCACGTTGTGTGGAGCGAGGTCCGAGATTACTTTCCTCGTGGTGTGGAGCGTGGTCCGAGATTACTATCCCCGTGGTGTGGAGCGTGGTCCGAGATTACTATCCACGTGGTGTGGAGCGTGGTCAGAGATTACTATCCACGTGGTGTGGAGCGTGGTCCGAGATTACTATCCACGTGGTGTGGAGCGTGGTCGAGATTACTATCCACGTGTTGTGGAGCGTGGTCCGAGATTACTATCGACGCGGTGTGGAGCGTTGTCCGAGATTACTATCCACGTGGTGTGGAGCGTGGTCCGAGATTACTATCCACGTGGTGTGGAGTGTGGTCCGAGATTACTATCCACGTGGTGTGGAGTGTGGTCCGAGATTACTGTCCATGTGGTGTGGAGCGTGGTCCGAGATTACTATCCACGTGGTGTGGAGTGTGGTCCGAGATTACTATCCACGTGGTGTGGAGCGTGGTCCGAGATTACTATCCACGTGGTGTGGAGTGTGGTCCGAGATTACTGTCCACGTCGTGTGGAGCGTGGTCCGAGATTACTGTCCATGTGGTTTGGAGCGTGGTCCGAGATTATTATCCACGTGATGTGGAGCGAGGTCCGAGATTACTGTCCACGTCGTGTGGAGCGTGGTCCGAGATTACTATCCACGTGGTGTGGAGCGAGGTCCGAGAGTCCTATCCACGTGGTGTGGAGCGTGGTCCGAGGTTACTATCCATGCGGTGTGAAGCGTGGTTCGATATTACTATCCACGTGGTGTGGAGCGTGGTCCGAGATTACTCTCCACGTGTTGTGGAGCGTGGTCCGAGATTACTATCCACGCGGTGTGGAGCGTGGTCCGTGATTATTATCCACGTGGTGTGGAGCGAGGTCCGAGATTACTATCCACGTGGTGTGGAGCGTGGTCCGAGATTACTATGCACGTGGTGTGGAGCGTGGTCCGAGGTTACTATCCACGTGGTGTGGACCGTGGTCCGAGATTACTATCCACGTGGTGTGGAGCGTGGTCCGAGATTACTATCCACGTGTTGTGGAGCTTAGTCCGAGATTACTCTCCATGCGGTGCGGAGCGTGGTCCGAGATTACTATCCCTGTGGTGTGGAGCGTCGTCCGAATTACTATCCACGGAGTGTGGAGCGTGATCCAATATTACTATCCACGTGGTGTGGAGCGTGGTCCGAGATTACTATCCACGTGGTGTGGGGCGTGGGGCGTGGTCCGAGATTACTATCCACGTGGTGTGGAGCGTGATCCAAGATTACTATCCACGTGGTGTGGAGCGTGTTCCGAGATTACTATCCACGTGGTGTGGAGCGAGGTACGAGATTACTATGCACGTGGTGTGGGGCGTGGTCCGAGATTACTATACACGTGGTGTGGAGCGTGGTCCGAGATTACTATCCACGTGGTGTGGAGCGTGGTCCGAGATTACTATCCACGTGATGTGGAGCGAGGTCCGAGATTACTATCCACGTGATGTGGAGCGTGGTCCGAGATTACTATCCACGTGGTGTGGGGCGTGGTCCGAGATTACTATCCACGTGGTGTGGAGCGAGGTACGAGATTACTATCCACGTGGTGTGGGGCTTGGTCCGAGATTACTATACACGTGGTGTGGAGCGTGGTCCGAGATTACTATCCACGTGATGTGGGGCGTGGTCCGAGATTACTATCCACTTGGTGTGGAGCGTGGTCTGAGATTACTATACACGTGGTGTGGAGCGTGGTCCGAGATTACTATCCACGTGGTGTGGGGCGTGGTCCGAGATTACTATCCACGTGGTGTGGAGCGTGGTCTGAGATTACTATCCACATGGTGTGGAGCGAGGTCCGGCATTCCTATTGTGGATTACTCCACACCTACCACCCCAGGAAGCACCGACTCATCCACGATGAAGAATTCCATGTGGGGTTTTGCTCTGTGGTTGTGGGATAAGAAGGAGAAGTCCTTTTCTCTCGGGTGTTTGAATCTCCATTGGTTCCCCCCACTCTCCCCGTCCCAATCTGCTCCATGAAGGTGTTTAACTCTTTCCATTCTGGTTCCTGGGCTGGATTTGTCTGGATTCGGGTCCTGCCCACAGTTGAATTCTCCCCCATAATTCGCCCCATGGAGGAGCTGGTTTAGCACAGTGGGGTAAATCGCTGGCTTGTAATGTACAACACAGCCAGCAACGCAGGTTCAATTCCCGTACCAGCCGCCCCGAACAGGCGCCGGAATGTGATGACTAGGGGCTTTTCACAGTAACTTCATTGAAGCCAACTTGTGACAATAAATTATTATAATATTATTATTATTATGAGTTGCTGGGAGCCTTGGTCGGGGATTTCTGTCATAGGTTTTTTAACGAGCTCGGTGTTGTCCTGGGTTGGGGCGTAGATATTGATAAAGAGCACCGTGCTAAGCGTATCATCCCCCTGGGTCATAGAATCATAGAAGTTTGCAGCATGGGAACAGGCCCTTCGGCCCAACCAGTCCATGCCGCCCAGTTTTTAGCATTAAGCTAGTCCCAGTTGCCCGCACTTCGCCCATAACCCTCTATACCCATCTTACCCATGTAACTATCTAAATGTTTTTTAAAAGACACAATTGTACCCGCCTCTACTACTACCTCTGGCAGCACATTCCAGACACTCACTACCCTCTGAGTGAAGAAATTGCCCGTCTGGGCCCTTCTGAATCTCTCCCCTCTCACCTTAAACCTATGCCCTCTAGTTTTAGACTCCTGCCGACTACGCCAATAAAAGGAAACTATAATTTAAGGGAATCTTAACCTGTCGAACTACGCCAAGTTTGGGGGAAACTTAGTTGATGAATCAAGTCCTGGCGCAATACGACAAGTTGTAAGATTTGTACTATTTCTGGACTATGCCAAGTTGTTTGGTTCCTTGTATTATTCGACTGTGTATAGTTGAAGGAATTTATATCATCTCTGCTATTCGGTTGTCAGTAGCACTTTGCGAATACTGGAACTCAGCAGAAATTTGCAGTATAAACTCCTCAGGTGCCAAAAAGAATTGTTTTATTTGTAGTCGCTTGATTACAATTTGAAAGTCATTTAAAAGGCAATTCGTAGACAATTCGAAGCTTTCAGAGAATTACAGACATTATCTTTCTTTGCTTAGGCAGACAGCTCGAAAGTAACTTTTAAAAGGTCAAAGTCTGGCAATGAAACATGAAGAGAGAGAGAGCTAATCTTCAGCTAAACTCAAACTCAAAGTCAAAAGTGGACTAACATCACTGACACAGACTGTTAAACTGACAACCCCCAAAAGACATAAACCTAAAATCTAAAACTAAACCAAACCTAAAATGGAGACTATAAAGGACAAAACTGACTAAACTAAACACTAAAACAAAACTTAACCTAAAATGGCCGGGAGAAACTTTTCAGTTATACACTTTCATATCTGTCTTAAGTCATCTAATTACACCCCAATATAATCCAAATTGGTTTGGGTTAGACTCAAACACATTTGATTTGATGGCAAGCCGTCCATCTTCAATGTGCAACATCAGCTTTTCTGACCCAGCTGTTATCTGCATTGTGAACAATGGTGCCTTCATGTTGCTGTGTATTCAATCCCTTGGCCTTGACAATTAGCACAAGACAGTGTCAAATTATCTTGCAACTGTGCTTTTTTTAATGTCACACTGTCTTTGAAAATATGCATTTGCCAGAACAACGGACTTCAGTAAAAGTGAATTATGCTGTAACTGGGGCTCAACATTTATGCTTAAACAGCTATCTTTTACCTCTACTAGTTGTATTTGAAATACTTGGCTTCTACACCCTACCTTTGGGAAAAGATGTTCACTATCTATCTTATCAATGCCCCTCATTATTTTATAGAGTTGGGGACCAAGGGCAATGTGTCCAAGTTTTCAGACGACACTAGGATAAGTGGTAAAGCAAAAAGTGCAGAGGATACTGGAAGTCTGCAGAGGGATTTGGATAGGCTAAGTGAATGGGCTAGGGTCTGGCAGATGGAATACAATGTTGACAAATGTGAGGTTATACATTTTGGTAGGAATAACAGCAAAAGGGATTATTATTTAAATGATACAATTTTAAAACATGCTGCTGTGCAGAGAGACCTGGGTGTGCTAGTGCATGAGTCGCAAAAAGTTGGTTTACAGGTGCAACAGGTGATTAAGAAGGCAAATGGAATTTTTACTTCATTGCTAGAGGGATGGAGTTTAAGACTAGGGAGGTTCTGCTGCAATTGTATAAGGTGTTAGTGAGGCCACACCTGGAGTATTGTGTTCAGTTTTGGCCTCCATAGAACATAGAACATAGAACATAGAACAATACAGCGCAGTACAGGCCCTTCGGCCCACGATGTTGCACCGAAACAAAAGCCATCTAACCTACACTATGCCATTATCATCCATATGTTTATCCAATAAACTTTTAAATGCCCTCAATGTTGGCGAGTTCACTACTGTAGCAGGTAGGGCATTCCACGGCCTCACTACTCTTTGCGTAAATAACCTACCTCTGACCTCTGTCCTATATCTATTACCCCTCAGTTTAAAGTTATGTCCCCCCGTGCCAGCCATATCCATCCGCGGGAGAAGGCTCTCACTGTCCACCCTATCCAACCCCATGATCATTTTGTATGCCTCTATTAAGTCTCCTCTTAACCTTCTTCTCTCCAACGAAAACAACCTCAAGTCCATCAGCCTTTCCTCATAAGATTTTCCCTCCATACCAGGCAACATCCTGGTAAATCTCCTCTGCACCCGCTCCAAAGCCTCCACGTCCTTCCTATAATGCGGTGACCAGAACTGTACGCAATACTCCAAGTGCGGCCGTACCAGAGTTCTGTACAGCTGCAACATGACCTCCCGACTCCGGAACTCAATCCCTCTACCAATAAAGGCCAACACTCCATAGGCCTTCTTCACAACCCTATCAACCTGGGTGGCAACTTTCAGGGATCTATGTACATGGACACCTAGATCCCTCTGCTCATCCACACTTTCAAGAACTTTACCATTAGCCAAATATTCCGCATTCCTGTTATTCCTTCCAAAGTGAATCACCTCACACTTCTCTACATTAAACTCCATTTGCCACCTCTCAGCCCAGCTCTGCAGCTTATCTATATCCCTCTAACCTGCTACATCCTTCCACACTATCGACAACACCACCGACTTTAGTATCGTCTGCAAATGTACTCACCCACCCCTCTGCGCCTTCCTCTAGGTCATTGATAAAAATGACAAACAACAACGGCCCCAGAACAGATCCTTGTGGTACTCCACTTGTGACTGTACTCCATTCTGAACATTTCCCATCAACCACCACCCTCTGTCTTCTTTCATCTAGCCAATTTCTGATCCACATCTCTAAATCACCCTCAATCCCCAGCCTCCGTATTTTTTGCAATAGCCTACCGTGGGGAACCTTATCAAACGCTTTGCTGAAATCCATATACACCACATCAACTGCTCTACCCTCGTCTACCTGTTCAGTCACCTTCTCAAAGAACTCAATAAGGTTTGTGAGGCATGACCTACCCTTCACAAAGCCATGCTGACTATCCCTGATCATATTATTCCTATCCAGATGATTATAAATCTTGTCTCTTATGATCCCCTCCAAGACTTTACCCACTACAGACGTGAGGCTCACCGGTCTATAGTTGCCGGGGTTGTCTCTGCTCCCCTTTTTGAACAAAGGGACCACATTTGCTGTCCTCCAGTCCTCTGGCACTATTCCTGTAGCCAATGATGACATAAAAATCAAAGCCAAAGGTCCAGCAATCTCTTCCCTGGCCTCCCAGACAATCCTAGGATAAATCCCATCAGGTCCCGGGGACTTATCTATTTTCAGCCTGTCCAGAATTGCCAACACCTCTTCCCTACGTACCTCAATGCCATCTATTCTAAAGGACTTACTTGAGAAAGGACGTACTGGCACTGGAGGGTGTGAAGAGGAGATTCACTAGGTTAATCCCAGAGCTGAAGGGGTTGGATTACGAAGAGAGGTTGAGTAGACTGGGACTGTACTCGTTGGAATTTAGAAGGATGAGGGGGGACCTTATAGAAACATATAAAATTATGAAGGGAATAGATAGGATAGATGCGGGCAGGTTGTTTCCACTGGTGGGTGAAAGCAGAACTAGGGGGCAGAGCCTCAAAATAAGGGGAAGTAGATTTGGGACTGAGTTTAGGAGGAACTTCTTCACCCAAAGGGTTGTGAATCTATGGAATTCCTTGCCCAGTGAAGCAGTAGAGGCTCCTTCATTAAATGTTTTTAAGATATAGATAATTTTTTGAAGAATAAAGGGATTAAGGGTCATGGTGTTCGGGCCGGAAAGTGGAGCTGAGTCCACAAAAGATCAGCCATGATCTCATTGAATGGCGGAGCAGGCTCGAGGGGCCCGATGGCCGACTCCTGCTCCTAGTTCTTATATTGCAGGTTTTCTGCTGATGAAAGCTCGCTGTTCACAATATCGAATAAGACAAGGGATAGGAGACCAATCGGCCCCTCGAGCCTGTTCTACCATTCAAAGCCATCATGGGTGACCTTGGGCTTCATCTCCACTTTCCCGGCCACTCCCCACATCCCGAATTCCCCGAGACCAACAACCTGCCTCTCCCAGCCTGAAATATATTCCGCGATGGAGCTTCCACACCCTCTGCAGTGAGAACTCCAAACATTCCCAACCCTTTGAGTGAAGAACTTTCTCCTCATCTCAGTCCTCAGTGATCCTGAGACTGTGTCCCGTGGTTTAGATTCCCGGGCCAATGGAAACAAACCCTCCGTGTCCCCCCGTCACAGCTCCTCGGAATCTTGTATCTTTCCCTCTCTGAACTCGAGAGAAGATCGACACAACTTTACTCAGCCTCTCATCCCAGGGACCAATCTACTCAACCTTCACTGTTCCACCTCCAATACAACTAAACCCTTCCTTAAATATGGAGACTGAGGCCGGGATTTCCCCAGAATGTGGTCGAGTGCGACAGTGGACAGGAAAAGCAGCGTTTACCCCACTCATAGAAACACGGGGCGGGATTCTCCGTTGCCTGACGCTGAAATCGGGAAACACGATTGGGCGGAGAATAGTTTCCGACCCGAAATCGTGGGGGGCGCCGATTCGGGGGATTTGACACCAAATCACAATTCTCCGTCACCTCGACAGCGGCGTCGATGCGGTCTGGGACGCACGTCCAGTAAACACCGTTTGCCTATCAGCAGTGGGCCTGACCCAGTATTCTCCGGGCCCTCCGCCATTCTCCGGCTCCCATGGGCGGAGTTCCTGATGCCGCGGTTCACTGATGCCTTTAACAATCATGAAACTGGCGTGGTGGCTGATTAAGGAGAGGGGGCACGGAAAGCGGGCCCAACATCGCCACGGTCTCCTGACAGCTGTGCCGCTGGCCGGGGGCTTCTGCCAGGGCAGGGGGGAGTAGCGGGGGGGGGGGGGGGGGGAGTAGCGGGGGGGGGGGGGGGCGGGTGGCCAGCTGGGCTGTGGGATGGGGGTGGACGGGCACCAAACTCCATTGCCGCGGCTGGCAAGGCAGCCATGCAGCTGCGCAGGCCGCTGACAGCCCCACTGGGAACTTAGTGCCCCCAAGCCACCCCCTAGGTGCCCTCTGGCCCCAGACAACCCAACAGCTGGATGGGCTCCAGCACAACCAGTGCCATCTTGTTGGCTGGGATGGTGTGTGTGGGGAGTGTAATGTGTACAGGCAGCTGCAGCTTGTCAGCCTCCCGAGTGTCAATCACGGACCCGGTCAATCCTGCACCATTTACCATTGGGATCGATTGTGTTCCACGTGACGCCGGTTCGAACCCCTCCACAGTCGCTGGATCGGTCCAGGGTCAGCGACAGTTTGGATGTTGCGAAAGTTCACGAATCCTGACCCGACGTCAGCTCTTCGTCTCAGAAACGGAAAATCCAGCCCATAGAATTCCTACGATGCAGAAGGAGGCCATTCAGCCCATCGAGTCTGCAGAATCACAGAATAACACAGCACAGAGGGCCCTTCGGCCCATCGAGTCTGCACCGACACGAGAAACGCCCGACCTGCCGACCCATTCCCATTCCCAGCACTTGGCCCCGGGCCTGGAATGTTGGGATGCGTTAACTGCTGATCCAGGTACTTTTTAAAGGATGTGAGGCGACCCGCCTCTCCCCCCCTCCCAGGCCGTGCGTTCCAGACCCTCACCACCCTCTGGGGAAAAAGCTTTTCCCTCAAATCTCCCCTAAACCTCCCACCCCTCACCTGGAGCTGTGTCCCCCTCGGAACCGACCCTTCAACTCAGGGGAAGAGCTGCTCCCTCTCCACCCTGTCCATGCCCCTCAGAATCTTGTCCACCTCGATCAGGCCGCCCCTCAGTCTTCTCTCCTCCAGCGAAAACAACCCCAGCCGATCGAAACTCTCTTCATAACTGAAATGTTCCATCCCAGGCAACTTGAAAATGTTTCCACGGGATGTGGGGGTCATACTGTTCAACAAGAGTAATATTTATAGTGACGAACACAGTGACAAACACGGTGACTGACCAGAGAGTCCATAAAGCAGCGGGAGTTCACAGAGAGAGAGTCCATAAAGCAGCGGGAGTTCACAGAGAGAGAGTCCATAAAGCAGCGGGAGTTCACAGAGAGAGAGTCCATAAAGCAGCGGGAGTTCACAGAGAGTCCATAAAACAGCGGGAGTTCACAGAGAGTCCATAAAGCAGCGGGAGTTCACAGAGAGTCCATAAAACAGCGGGAGTTCACAGAGAGTCCATAAAGCAGCGGGAGTTCACAGAGAGTCCATAAAGCAGCGGGAGTTCACAGAGAGTCCATAAAGCAGCGGGAGTTCACAGAGAGTCCATAAAGCAGCGGGAGTTCACAGAGAGAGAGTCCATAAAGCAGCGGGAGTTCACAGAGAGAGAGTCCATAAAGCAGCGGGAGTTCACAGAGAGAGAGTCCATAAAGCAGCGGGAGTTCACAGAGAGAGAGTCCATAAAGCAGCGGGAGTTCACAGAGAGAGAGTCCATAAAGCAGCGGGAGTTCACAGAGAGAGAGAGTCCATAAAGCAGCGGGAGTTCACAGAGAGAGAGTCCATAAAGCAGCGGGAGTTCACAGAGAGAGAGTCCATAAAGCAGCGGGAGTTCACAGAGAGAGAGTCCATAAAGCAGCGGGAGTTCACAGAGAGTCCATAGTTTCGGGAGAACAGTTTCGGGAGCAGGCCTATTGGCTGACTGTAAATCAGGAAGGATACAAAAGGTGTGGCTGAAGTGCCTTTAGAAATGGAGTGCTGGAAGCAAACAGAATGTACCTGAGTTTGGGTAAGGCTGAGTTTGGGTAAGAGGTGAGTGAGGGCTGTGTTTTTTGGAGTTTGGTGTTTGGGGTTGAGTTTCCAAAAAAAAACCCAATTATTAATTAACTAGTAAGGGAATTTGGTGCTCATCTTAAGGAGGTGCAGAGAAGCAGACCTGTGAGGGAGCCTCGGGAGCAATTACATCACAGCCAGCAGGTAAGTGATTGCCTTGTGACTGGTAAGTGATTTTTCTTTTCTCTCTTTGACTTTCTCTTAGCTGTGTAGTGTAGTTCAAATTTAACTTCAGGTTTAAGTCATGGCAGGAGAGCTCAGACCCGTGTCATGCTCCTCTTGTGAGATGTGGCAATTCAGGGACCCTTCTGGTGTCCCTGACTCCTTCATCTGCAAGAAGTGTGTCCAACTGCAGCTCCTGTTAGACCGCTTGACGGCTCTGGAGCTGCGGATGGATTCACTTTGGAGCATCCGCGATGCTGAGGAAGTTGTGGATAGCACATTCAGTGAGTTGGTCACACCGCAGATTAAAATTACTGAGGCAGATAGGGAATGGGTGACCAACAGACAGAGGAAGAGTAGGAAGGCAGTGCAGGGATCCCCTGCAGTCATCTCCCTGCAAAACAGATATCCCGCTTTGGATACTGTTGAGGGAGATGGCTCACCAGGGGAAGGTGGCAGCAGCCAGGTTCAGGGCACCGTGGCTGGCTCTGCTGCACAGAAGGGCGGGAAAAAGAGTGGCAGAGCTATAGTGATAGGGGATTCAATTGTAAGGGGAATAGACAGGCGTTTCTGCGGACGCAAACGAGAATCCAGGTTGGTATGTTGCCTCCCTGGTGCAAGGGTCAAGGATGTCTCGGAGCGGCTGCAGGGCATACTGGAGGGAGAGGGTGAACAGCCAGCTGTCGTGGTGCATATAGACACCAACGATATAGGTAAAAAACGAGATGAGGTCCTACAAGCTGAATTTAGGGAGTTAGGAGTTAAACTAAAAAGTAGGACCTCAAAGGTAGTAATAGAACATAGAACATAGAATGATACAGCGCAGTACAGGACCTTCGGCCCACGATGGTGCACCAAAACAAAAGGCATCTAACCTACACTATGCCATTATCATCCATATGTTTATCCAATAAACTTTTAAATGCCCTCAATGTTGGCGAGTTCACTACTGTTGCAGGTAGGGCATTCCACGACCTCACCACTCTTTGTGTAAAGAACCTACCTCTGACCTCTGTCCTATATCTATTACCCCTCAGTTTAAAGCTATGTCCCCTCGAGCCAGCCATTTCCATCCGCGGGAGAAGGCTCTCACTGTCCACCCTATCCAACCCCCTGATCATTTTGTATGCCTCTATTAAGTCTCCTCTTAACCTTCTTCTCTCCAACGAAAACAACCTCAAGTCCATCAGCCTTTCCTCATAAGATTTTCCCTCCATACCAGGCAACATCCTGGTAAATCTCCTCTGCACCCGCTCCAAAGCCTCCACGTCCTTCCTATAATGCGGTGACCAGAACTGTACGCAATACTCCAAATGCGGCCGTACCAAAGTTTTGTACACCTGCAACATGACCTCCTGACTCTGGAACTCAATCCCTCTACCAATAAAGGCCAACACTCCATAGGCCTTCTTCACAACCCTATCAACCTGGGTGGCAACTATCAGGGATCTATGTACATGGACACCTAGATCCCTCTGCTCATCCACACTTCCAAGAACTTTATCATTAGCCAAATATTCCGCATTCCTGTTATTCCTTCCAAAGTGAATCACCTCACACTTCTCTACATTAAACTCCATTTGCCACCTCTCAGCCCAGCTCTGCAGCTTATCTATATCCCTCTGTAACCTGCTACATCCTTCCACACTGTCGACAACACCACCGACTTTAGTATCGTCTGCAATTTTACTCACCCACCCTTCTGCGCCTTCCTCTAGGTCATTGATAAAAATGACAAACAGCAACGGCCCCAGAACAGATCCTTGTGGTACGCCACTTGTAACTGAACTCCATTCTGAACATTTCCCATCAACCACCACCCTCTGTCTTCTTTCAGCTAGCCAATTTCTGATCCACATCTCTAAATCTCCCTCAATCCCCAGCCTCCGTATTTTCTGCAATAGCCTACCGTGGGGAACCTTATCAAACGCTTTACTGAAATCCATATACACCACATCAACTGCTCTACCCTCGTCTACCTGTTCAGTCACCTTCTCAAAGAACTCAATAAGGTTTGTGAGGCATGACCTACCCTTCACAAAGCCATGCTGACTATCCCTGATCATATTATTCCTATCGAGATGATTATAAATCTTGTCTCTTATAATCCCCTCCAAGACTTTACCCACTACAGACGTGAGGCTCACCGGTCTATAGTTGCCGGGGTTGTCTCTGCTCCCCTTTTTGAACAAAGGGACCACATTTGCTATCCTCCAGTCCTCTGGCACTATTCCTGTAGCCAATGACTACAGGAATCTCAGGCTTGCTACCAGTGCCACGTGATAATCAGAGTAGGAATGACAGGTTAGCTAGGATGACTACGTGGCTTGAGAGATGGTGCAAGAGGGAGGGTTTCAAATTCCTGGGACATTGGAACCGGTTCTGGGGGAGGTGGGACCTGTGCAAATCGGACGGTCTGCATCTGAGTGGGACCGGAACCAATGTTCTCGGGGGTGTGTTTGCTAGTGCAGTTGGGGAGGGTTTAAACTAATGTGGCAGGGGGATGGGAACCGATGTAGGAAGTCAGTGGGGACAGAAACAAAAGGCAGGAAGGGAGAGTGTGTAAAGCATGACCAGAGAAAGCAGGGCAGAGAGCAAGCAAAGTCTACATTAAACTGCATCTATTTCAATGCAAGGGGCCTGACGGGCAAAGCGGATGAACTCAGGGCATGGACGGGCACATGGGACTGGGATATTATAGCTATGACTGAAACATGGCTAAGGGAGGGGCAGGACTGGCAGCTCAATGTTCCGGGGTACAGATGCTATAGAAAGGATAGAACAGGAGGTAAGAGAGGAGGGGGAGTGGCGTTTTTGATTAGGGAGAACATCACGGCAGTACTTAGAGGGGATATATCCGAGGGTTCGCCCACTGAGTCTATATGGGTGGAACTGAAAAATAAGAAGGGAGAGATCACCTTGGTAGGACTGTACTAAAGGCCCCCAAATAGTCAGCGGGAAATTGAGGAGCAAATATGTAAGGAGATTACAGATAGCTGCAAGAAAAATAGGGTGGTAATAGTAGGGGACTTTAACTTTCCCAACATTGACTGGGACAGCCATAGCATTAGGGGCTTGGATGGAGGGAAATTTGTTGAGTGTATTCAGGAGGAATTTCTCATTCAGTATGTGGATGGACCGATTAGAGAGGGGGCAAAACTTGACCTCGTCTTGGGAAATAAGGAAGGGCAAGTGACAGAAGTGTTAGTGAGGGATCACTTTGGGACAAGTGACCATAACTCCATTAGTTTTAAGATAGCTATGGAGAATGATAGGTCTGGCCCAAGAGTTAAAATTCTTAATTGGGGCAAGGCCAATTTTGATTGTATCAGACAGGAACTTTCAGAGGTAGATTGGGGGAGACTGTTGGCAGGCAAAGGGACGGCTGGTAAATGGGAGGCTTTTAAAAATGTGTTAACCAGGGTTCAGGGTAAGCACATTCCCTTTAGAGTGAAGGGCAAGGCTGGTAGAAGTAGGGAACCCTGGATGACTCGAGATATTGAGACTCTGGTCAAAAAGAAGAAGGAGGCATATGACGTACATAAACAACTGGGATCAAGTGGATCCCTTGAAGAGTATAGAGATTGTCGAAATAGAGTTAAGAGTGAAATCAGGAGGGCAAAAAGGGGACATGAAATTGCTTTGGCAAATAATGCAAAGGAGAATCCAAAGAGCTTCTACAGATACATAAAGGGAAAAAGAGTAACTAGGGACAGGGTAGGGCCTCTTAAGGATCAACAAGGGCATCTATGTGCAGAGCCACAAGAGTTGGGTGAGATCCTGAATGAATATTTCTCATCGGTATTCACGGTGGAGAAAGGCATGGATGTTAGGAAACTAAGGGAAATAAATAGTGATGTCTTGAGAAGTGTGCATATTACAGAGGAGGAGGTGCTGGAAGTCTTAAAGCGTATAAAAGTAGATAAACCCCCTTACCTGATGAAATGTATCCCAGGATGTTGTGGGAGGCTAGGGAGGAAATTGCGGGTCCCCTAACAGAGATATTTGAATCAATTTAGAATCAGCGCGGGAATTTTGAAAAGCGCGGGGGCTGCGAGACAGAGGGGACCATTTAAAAGGTTGCTGTCTGTGGTGAGGTGAGTACAGATTAACTTACTTGCCTTGCAGGTCAGCTGTTGAGTTCGGGAGTGAGAGCTGGGACCTTAGAATCAGCGCGGGAATTTTGAAAAGCGCGGGGGCTGCGAGACAGAGGGGACCATTTAAAAGGTTGCTGTCTGTGGTGAGGTGAGTACAGATTAACTTACTTGCCTTGCAGGTCAGCTGTTGAGTTCGGGAGTGAGAGCTGGGACCTTAGAATCAGCGCGGGAATTTTGAAAAGCGCGGGGGCTGCGAGACAGAGGGGACCATTTAAAAGGTTGCTGTCTGTGGTGAGGTGAGTACAGATTAACTTACTTACCTTGCAGGTCAGCTGTTGAGTTCGGGAGTGAGAGCTGGGACCTTAGAATCAGCGCGGGAATTTTGAAAAGCGCGGGGGCTGCGAGACAGAGGGGACCATTTAAAAGGTTGCTGTCTGTGGTGAGGTGAGTACAGATTAACTTACTTGCCTTGCAGGTCAGCTGTTGAGTTCGGGAGTGAGAGCTGGGACCTTAGAATCAGCGCGGGAATTTTGAAAAGCGCGGGGGCTGCGAGACAGAGGGGACCATTTAAAAGGTTGCTGTCTGTGGTGAGGTGAGTACAGATTAACTTACTTGCCTTGCAGGTCAGCTGTTGAGTTCGGGAGTGAGAGCTGGGACCTTAGAATCAGCGCGGGAATTTTGAAAAGCGCGGGGGCTGCGAGACAGAGGGGACCATTTAAAAGGTTGCTGTCTGTGGTGAGGTGAGTACAGATTAACTTACTTGCCTTGCAGGTCAGCTGTTGAGTTCGGGAGTGAGAGCTGGGACCTTAGAATCAGCGCGGGAATTTTGAAAAAGCGCAGATTAACAACTTGCTTACCTTGCAGGCCAAGTCGATTTCAGCAGGAGCGGAGCAGGTTAGTCCATTTCTGCGGGGGCAGTGCGGAAGTGATTTCTGGGAGGTAAGTTTCTCCTTTAAATAAATTTTTTAAAAAAAAATTCTAGTGTTTAAGGTGGGAACAGGAAGTCGACCCGCGGACGTCTGGGAAGACCCTCACCAATAAATTCTGGTGGAGAGGAAACCCGAGACACTACACGTGTAGTGTCTCCCACCCGCCCTCCTCCTCTAACCTAATAATAAAACCCTTTGGAGTGAGGTAAGTACCATATTTTATTATTGTTATTAATAATTTTTATTCTTTCTTTTTTTGCATATATAATTTTTTTTTTTAAATTTAGTTGTTAGCCAGATCTTGGTAGAAAGTTAGAGGAATGGCAGGGAAGGGAGTGCAATGTTCCTCCTGCAGGATGTTTGAGGTGAGGGATGCCGTTAGTGTCCCTGCTGATTTTACCTGCAGGAAGTGCTGCCATCTCCAGCTCCTCCAAGACCGAGTTAGGGAACTGGAGCTGGAGTTGGAAGAACTTCGGATCATTCGGGAGGCAGAGGGGGTCATAGATAGCAGCTTCAGGGAATTAGTTACACCAAAGATTGGAGATAGATGGGTAACTGTAAGAGGGACGGGGAAAAAACAGTCAGTGCAGGGATCCCCTGCGGTCGTTCCCCTGAGAAACAAGTATACCGCTTTGGATACTTGTGGGGGGGACGACTTACCAGGGGTAAGCCATGGGGTACAGACCTCTGGCACAGAGTCTGTCCCTGTTGCTCAGAAGGGAAGGGGGGAGAGGAGCAGAGCATTAGTAATTGGGGACTCTATAGTCAGGGGCACAGATAGGAGATTTTGTGGGAGCGTGAGAGACTCACGTTTGGTATGTTGCCTCCCAGGTGCAAGGGTACGTGATGTCTCGGATCGTGTTTTCCGGGTCCTTAAGGGGGAGGGGGAGCAGCCCCAAGTCGTGGTCCACATTGGCACTAACGACATAGGTAGGAAAGGGGATAAGGATGTCAGGCAGGCTTTCAGGGAGCTAGGATGGAAGCTCAGAACTAGAACAAACAGAGTTGTTATCTCTGGGTTGTTGCCCGTGCCACGTGATAGTGAGATGAGGAATAGGGAGAGAGAGCAATTAAACACGTGGCTACAGGGATGGTGCAGGCGGGAGGGATTCAGATTTCTGGATAACTGGGGCGCTTTCTGGGGAAGGTGGGACCTCTACAGACAGGATGGTCTACATCTGAACCTGCGGGGCACAAATATCCTGGGGGGGAGATTTGTTAGTGCTCTTTGGGGGGGTTTAAACTAATGCAGCAGGGGCATGGGAACCTGGATTGTAGTTTTAGGGTAAGGGAGAATGAGAGTATAGAGGTCAGGAGCTCAGATTTGACGTCGGAGGAGGGGGCCAGTGTTCAGGTAGGTGGTTTGAAGTGTGTCTACTTCAATGCCAGGAGTATACGAAATAAGGTAGGGGAACTGGCAGCATGGGTTGGTACCTGGGACTTCGATGTTGTGGCCATTTCGGAGACGTGGATAGAGCAGGGACAGGAATGGATGTTGCAGGTTCCGGGGTTTAGGTGTTTTAGTAAGCTCAGGGAAGGAGGCAAAAGAGGGGGAGGTGTGGCGCTGCTAGTCAAGAGCAGTATTACGGTGGCGGAGAGGATGCTAGATGGGGACTCATCTTCCGAGGTAGTATGGGCTGAGGTTAGAAACAGGAAAGGAGAGGTCACCCTGTTGGGAGTTTTCTATAGGCCTCCAAATAGTTCTAGGGATGTAGAGGAAAGGATGGCGAAGATGATCCTGGATATGAGCGAAAGTAACAGGGTAGTTATTATGGGAGACTTTAACTTTCCAAATATTGACTGGAAAAGATATAGTTCGAGTACATTAGATGGGTCGTTTTTTGTTCAGTGTGTGCAGGAGGGTTTCCTGACACAGTTTGTTGACAGGCCAACAAGAGGTGAGGCCACATTGGATTTGGTTTTGGGTAATGAACCAGGCCAGGTGTTGGATTTGGAGGTAGGTGAGCACTTTGGGGACAGTGACCACAATTCGGTGACGTTTACGTTAAGGATGGAAAGGGATAAGTATACACCGCAGGGCAAGAGTTATAGCTGGGGGAAGGGAAATTATGATGCCATTAGACGTGACTTGGGGGGGATAAGGTGGAGAAGTAGGCTGCAAGTTTTGGACACACTGGATAAGTGGAGCTTGTTCAAGGATCAGCTATTGCGTGTTCTTGATAAGTATGTACCGGTCAGGCAGGGAGGAAGGTGCCGAGCGAGGGAACCGTGGTTTACCAAAGAAGTGGAATCCCTTGTTAAGAGGAAGAAGGAGGCCTATGTGAAGATGAGGTGTGAAGTTTCAGTTGGGGCGATGGATAGTTACAAGGTAGCGAGGAAGGATCTAAAGAGAGAGCTAAGACGAGCAAGGAGGGGACATGAGAAGTATTTGGCAGGAAGGATCAAGGAAAACCCAAAAGCTTTCTATAGGTATGTCAGGAATAAGCGAATGACTAGGGACAGAGTAGGACCAGTCAAGGACAGGGATGGGAAGTTGTGTGTAGAGTCTGAAGAGATAGGCGAGATACTAAATGAATATTTTTCGTCAGTATTCACTCAGGAAAAAGATAATGTTGTGGAGGAGAATGCTGAGCTCCAGGTAAATAGATTAGATGGCATTGAGGTAAGTAGGGAAGAGGTGTTGGCAATTCTGGACAGGCTGAAAATAGATAAGTCCCCGGGGCCTGATGGGATTTATCCTAGGATTCTCTGGGAGGCCAGGGAAGAGATTGCTGGACCATTGGCTTTGATTTTTATGTCATCATTGGATACAGGAATAGTGCCAGAGGACTGGAGGATAGCAAATGTGGTCCCTTTGTTCAAAAAGGGGAGCAGAGACAACCCCGGCAACTATAGACCGGTGAGCCTCACGTCTGTAGTGGGTAAAGTCTTGGAGGGCATTATAAGAGACAAGATTTATAATCATCTAGATAGGAATAATATGATCAGGGATAGTCAGCATGGCTTTGTGAAGGGTAGGTCATGCCTCACAAACCTTATCGAGTTCTTTGAGAAGGTGACTGAACAGGTAGACGAGGGTAGAGCAGTTGATGTGGTGTATATGGATTTCAGCAAAGCGTTTGATAAGGTTCCCCACGGTAGGCTATTGCAGAAAATACGGAGGCTGGGGATTGAGGGTGATTTAGAGATGTGGATCAGAAATTGGCTAGCTGAAAGAAGACAGAGGGTGGTGGTTGATGGGAAATGTTCAGAATGGAGTTCTGTCACAAGTGGAGTACCACAAGGATCTGTTCTGGGGCCGTTGCTGTTTGTCATTTTTATCAATGACCTAGAGGAAGGCGCAGAAGGGTGGGTGAGTAAATTTGCAGTCGATACTAAAGTCGGTGGTGTTGTCGATAGTGAGGAAGGAAGTAGCAGGTTACAGAGGGATATAGATAAGCTGCAGTGCTGGGCTGAGAGGTGGCAAATGGAGTTTAATGTAGAGAAGTGTGAGGTGATTCACTTTGGAAGGAAAAACAGGAATGTGGAATATGTGGCTAATGGAAAAGTTCTTGAAAGTGTGGATGAGCAGAGGGATCTAGGTGTCCATGTACATAGATCCCTGAAAGTTGCCACCCAGGTTGATAGGGTGGTGAAGAAGGCCTATGGAGTGTTGGCCTTTATTGGTAGAGGGATTGAGTTCCGGAGTCAGGAGGTCATGTTGCAGCTGTACAGAACTCTGGTACGGCCGCATTTGGAGTATTGCGTACAGTTCTGGTCACCGCATTATAGGAAGGACGTGGAGGCTTTGGAACGGGTGCAGAGGAGATTTACCAGGATGTTGCCTGGTATGGAGGGAAAATCTTATGAGGAAAGGCTGATGGACTTGAGGTTGTTTTCGTTAGAGAGAAGAAGGTTAAGAGGAGACTTAATAGAGGCATACAAAATGATCAGAGGGTTAGATAGGGTGGACAGTGAGAGCCTTCTCCCACGGATGGAAATGGCTAGCACGAGGGGACATAGCCTTAAACTGAGGGGTAATAGTTATAGGACAGAGGTCAGGGGTAGGTTCTTTACGCAAAGAGTAGTGAGGCCGTGGAATGCCCTACCTGCTACAGTAGTGAACTCGCCAACATTAAGGGCATTTAAAAGTTTATTGGATAAACATATGGATGATAATGGTATAGTGTAGGTTAGATGGCTTTTGTTTCGGTGCAACATCGTGGGCCGAAGGGCCTGTACTGCGCTGTATTGTTCTATGTTCTATGTTCTAATTTGAAGATTGGAGAGTGGCGAATGTTGTGCCCTTGTTTAAGAAGGGCAGCAGGGAAAAGCCTGGGAACTACAAACCGGTGAGCCTACCATCTGTAGTAGGTAAGTTGCTAGAAGGTATTCTGAGAGACAGGATCTACAAGCATTTAGAGAGGCAAGGACTGATTCGGGGCAGTCAGCATGGCTTTGTGCGTGGAAAATCATGTCTCACAAATTTGATTGAGTTTTTTGAGGGGGTGACCAAGAAGGTAGATGAGGGCAGTGCAGTAGACGTTGTCTACATGGACTTTAGCAAAGCCTTTGACAAGGTACCGCATGGTAGGTTGTTGCAGAAGGTTAAAGCTCACGGGATCCAGGGTGAGGTTGCCAATTGGATTCAAAATTGGCTGGACGACAGAAGACAGAGGATGGTTGTAGAGGGTTGTTTTTCAAACTGGAGGCCTGTGACCAGTGGTGTGCCTCAGGGATCTGTGCTGGGTCCACTGTTATTTGTGATTTATATTAATGATTTGGATGAGAATTTAGGAGGCATGGTTAGTAAGTTTGCAGATGACACCAAGATTGGTGGCACAGTGGATAGTGAAGAAGGTTATCTAGGATTGCAACGGGATCTTGATCAATTAGGCCAGTGGGCCGACGAATGGCAGATGGAGTTTAATTTAGATAAATGTGAGGTGATGCATTTTGGCAGATCGAATCAGGCCAGGACCTACTCAGTTAATGGTATGGCGTTGGGGAGAGTTATAGAACAAAGAGATCTAGGAGTACAGGTTCATAGCTCCTTGAAGGTGGAGTCGCAGGTGGACAGGGTGGTGAAGAAGGCATTCGGCATGCTTGGTTTCATTGGTCAGAACATTGAATACAGGAGTTGGGACGTCTTGTTGAAGTTGTACAAGACATTGGTACGGCCACACTTGGAATACTGTGTGCAGTTCTGGTCACCCTATTATAGAAAAGATATTATTAAACTAGAAAGAGTGCAGAAAAGATTTACTAGGATGTTGCCGGGACTTGATGGTTTGAGTTATAAGGAGAGGCTGGATAGACTGGGACTTTTTTCCCTGGAGCGTAGGAGGCTTAGGGATGATCTTATAGAGGTCTATAAAATAATGAGGGGCATAGATAAGGTAGAAAGTCAACATCTTTTCCCAAAAGTAGGGGAGTCTAAAACTAGAGGGCATAGGTTTAAGGTGAGAAGGGAGAGATTCAGAAGGGCCCAGAGGGGCAATGTCTTCACTCAGAGGGTAGTGAGTGTCTGGAATGTGCTGCCAGAGGTAGTAGTAGAGGCGGGTACAATTGTGTCTTTTAAAAAGCATTTAGATAGTTACATGGGGAAGATGGGTATAGAGGGTTATGGGCCAAGTGCGGGCAACTGGGACTAGCTTAATGGTAAAAACTGGGCGGCATGGACTGGTTGGGCCGAAGGGCCTGTTTCCATGCTGTAAACTTCTATGATTCTATGATTCTAACAATCCTCTCAAGGTCCTCACCTGTCATAGCCTCATTTCCATCAGTCACTGGCATGTTATTTGTGTCTTCCACTGTGAAGACCGACCCAAAAAACCTGTTCAGTTCCTCAGCCATTTCCTCATCTCCCATTATTAAATCTCCCTTCTCCTCCTCTAGAGGACCAATATTTACCTTAGCCACTCTTTTTTGTTTTATATATTTGTAGAAACTTTTACTATCTGTTTTTATATTCTGAGCAAGTTTACTCTCATAATCTATCTTCCACTTCTTTATAGCGTTTTTAGTAGCTTTCTGTTGCCCCCTAAAGATTTCCCAGTCCTCTAGTCTCCCACTAATCTTTGCTACTTTCTATGCTTTTTCCTTCAATTTGATACTCTCCCTTATTTCCGTAGATATCCACGGTCGATTTTCCCTCTTTCTACCGTCCTTCCTTATTGTTGGTATAAACCTTTGCTGAGCACTGTGAAAAATCGCTTGGAAGGTTCTCCACTGTTCCTCAACTGTTTCACCATAAAGTCTTTGCTCCCAGTCTACCTTAGCTAGTTCTTCTCTCATCCCATTGTAATCTCCTTTGTTTCAGCACAAAACACTAGTGTTTGATTTTACCTTCTCACCCTCCATCTGTATTTTAAATTCCACCATATTGTGATCGCTCCTTCCGAGAGGATCCCTAACTATGAGATCCTGAATCAATCCTGTCTCATTACACAGGACCAGATCTAGGACCGCTTGTTCCCTCGTAGGTTCCATTACATACTGTTCTAGGAAACTATCGTGGATACATTCTATAAACACCTCCTCAAGGCTGCCTTGACCGACCTGGTTAAACCAATCAACATGTAGATTAAAATCCCCCATGATAACTGCTGTACCATTTCTACATGCATCTGTTATTTCTTTGTTTATTGCCTGCCCCACCATAATGTTACTATTTGGTGGCCTATAGACTACTCCTATCAGTGACTTTTTCGCCTTACTATTCCTGATTTCCACCCAAATGGATTCAATCTTATCCTCCATAGCACCGATGTCATCCCTTACTGTTGCCCGGATGTCATCCTCAAATAACAGAGCTACACCACCTCCCTTACCATCCACTCTGTCCTTCCGAATAGTTTGACACCCTGGGATATTTAACTCCCAGTCGTGACCATCCTTTAACCATGTTTCAGTAATGGCCACTAAATCATAGTCATTCACGTAGATTTGCGCCATCAACTCATTTACCTTATTCCGAATACTACGAGCATTCAGGTAAAGTACACTTATGTTGGCTTTTTTACCTCTGTTCTGAATCTTAACACCTCGATCAGTAACCTCTCCTAAGTTCTATTTCCTCTTAACCTTTCTCCTAATTTTCCTTGTCGTTTAACCCATATCTTCATGTAACAACCTGCCGCGTCGCTTACCATTAATGTTTTCACTTCCCGTTTTATTCCTTTTAGTATTCCTGGTCTGATTCACTGAGCTCCCCTCAGTCACTGTACCTTGTACTGTCGCCCTTTTTGATTTTTGACTGTGGCTTCTCTGCCTTACACCTTCCCCCTTACTGCCTTTTGTTTCTGTCCCTGTTTTACTACCTTCCAACTTCCTCCAACGGTTCCCATCCCCCTGCCACATTAGTTTAAACTCTTCCCAACAGCTCTAGCAAACACCCCCCCCCCCCCAGGACATCGGTTCCAGTCCTGCCCAGGTGCAGACCGTCCGGTTTGTACTGGTCCCCCTCCTCCAGAACCGGTTCCAATGCCCCATGAATTTGAATCCCTCCCTCTTGCACCATCTCCCGAGCCATGCATTCATCCTATCTATCCTGACATTGCTACTCTGACTAGCTCGTGGCACTGGTAGCAATCCTGAGATTACTACCTTTGAGGTCCTACCTTTTAGTCTAACTCCTAGCTCCCTAAATTCAGCTTGTAGGACCTCGTCCCGTTTTTTACCTATATCGTTGGTGCCTATGTGCACCACGACAGCTGGCTGTTCGCCCTCCCCCCCCCACCCCCCCTCCCCAGAATGTCCTGCAGCCGCTCCGAGACATCCTTGACCCTTGCACCAGGGAGGCAACATACCATCCTGGAGTCCTGATTGCATCCGCAGAACCGCCTGTCTATTCCCCTTACAATTGAGCCCCCTATCACTCTAGCCCTGCCATTCTTCTTCCTGCCCAGCTGTGCAGCAGAGCCAGCCACGGTGCCATGAACCTGGCTGCTGCTGCCTTCCCCTGGTGAGCCATCTCCCTCAACAGTATCTAAAGCGGTATATCTGTTTTGCAGGGAGATGACCGCAGAGGACACCTGCACTGCCTTCCTACTCTTGCTCTGTCTTTTGGTCACCCATTTACTATCTCCCTCAGTACCTTTCACCTGCGGTGTGACCAACTCGCTAAACGTGCTATCCACGACGTCCTCAGCATCGCGGATGCTCGAAAGTGAGTCCATCCGCAGCTCCAGAGCCGTCAAGCGGTCTAACAGGAGCTGCAACTGGACACACTTCTTGCACGTGAAGGAGCCAGGGACAGTGGACGTGGTCAGAGTGAAGCAGAGAGAGGAAGGTGAAGCGGGTGGAGGACAGAGGAACAGAAAGATCCCACTCGGAGAAACAAGCCAAACATCAGTCTCAGCGTCAGAATGAGTTTCAATCTGGACCAGGATGGTTTTCACTCTGAATCAGATCATCTGCACATTTCTCCAAAAGAAACACCTTTCACACATTGTGGTCAAGCAGTTATAGATTTATTGAGCACACACTTCATGCAATAACATTGAAACACCCGCTGAACCGATCAGCCCACATGTGATGGTGAGGAACTCCGACATGTTACACTTCCCAGCTGAATATTCAGTGAAACAAACTCTCCACAATCCAGATCCTCAGGACAGTCGACTGCTTCATTCGAGACCTTTTTGACCCCAGGTTTGTGTCTGTGAAAGTCCATTAATGGGAAGCTCACAGACCTGATTGTGTGACAGAAACAAGAGAAAACCCAGCGAGCTGTAAATGCAGAGCCGGTCAGGCAGTAACTGTGGAGAGAATCCCAGTTACTCTTTCAGGGTCAGGAGCCAAAGCATTGAGCTGAAACATGATCTGGGGTTTCTCCACAGCCGCTGCCTGACTAGCTGAGAGTTCAGTGTCTGCAGGAGTTTCCCTGATATTAGTCCTGACCATGTCTCGCTCACACCAGCGGTTTGCCAGCTTCACGCTGCAGAGTTGTGACCAACAGGACATTTTCACCGGGTCTATTGGTTGACACGAGTGAAGGTGGGAACACATTGCTCTCTGCTCCATCAGGAATATCGCTCCTCCAGATAAGGAGCATCTGATTGGACCCACCACATATCGGAAAAGCTGATTCCCTCCCTTGTTTCATTGAGCTCCTGGGATCAGTTATCAAATATTTCACTTTGCTCAACAGAATGTGTTTCTGTGAAGGAAACAAGAACGCTGGATTTTATTCTGTCCCAACAACACCATTGTCGAGGAACCCTGAGGGAATGGATGATCTCTACCCAGAGATTGTGCTGGGATTCACTGTTGTCTGGACACCCATTCCCGGTGCTGACAAATCTCGGAATTCAGCAACTGGACACAGATCTTTATAAAATCCTCTCGTTAAGCAGAAGGTTAAAAAGGGTCATTTGGGGTCAGTCTCTGTCCCACAGCCCAGTGGTCAGGACTTCCAAATGGAGGTTATACTTCCCTATTCCACAAAGCCAAAACTAAAAGCTCCCACATTCCCTAATATGAAGACGAATCAATCGCAATGTAAGATTAACACACAGCGAGCGATTAACCCTTTGCTCGCTGCGTCACGCTGTAAGGCAGGGCTATTACTGAGCGAAGCTGTAAACACACAGGTGACCAGGTGCTCACTGGTACGATCCATCACCGTCAATCTTCTGGAGCAGCCACAGCCCAGAGCTAACTTTCTCCCAGACTCAAATGAAGCTTCAGGTCCGGGAATCGTTCCCTGAACGACAGCTGCAGCTACATCGCAGACAGGAGACATGGTTAATATTGCAGTGAGGGAGGGGAGACATGGTTAATATTGCAGTGAGGGGGGGGGGAGACATGGTTAATATTGCAGTGAAGGGGGGGAGACATGGTTAATATTGCAGTGAAGGGGGGGAGACATGGTTAATATTGCAGTGAGGGGGGGGAGACATGGTTAATATTGCAGTGAGGGGGGAGACATGGTTAATATTGCAGTGAGGGGGGGGAGACATGGTTAATATTGCAGTGAGGGGGGAGACATGGTTAATATTGCAGTGAAGGGGGGGAGACATGGTTAATATTGCAGTGAGGGGGGGGAGACATGGTTAATATTGCAGTGAGGGGGGGGAGACATGGTTAATATTGCAGTGAGGGGGGGGGAGACATGGTTAATATTGCAGTGAGGGGGGGGAGACATGGTTAATATTGCAGTGAAGGGGGGGGCATGGTTAATATTGCAGTGAGGGGGGAGACATGGTTAATATTGCAGTGAGGGGGGGGAGACATGGTTAATATTGCAGTGAGGGGGGGGAGACATGGTTAATATTGCAGTGAGGGGGGGGAGAGACATGGTTAATATTGCAGTGAGGGGGGGGAGACATGGTTAATATTGCAGTGAGGGGGGGGAGACATGGTTAATATTGCAGTGAGGGGGGGGGAGACATGGTTAATATTGCAGTGAGGGGGGGGAGACATGGTTAATATTGCAGTGAGGGGGGGGAGACATGGTTAATATTGCAGTGAGGGGGGGAGACCTGGTTAATATTGCAGTGAGGGGGGGGGAGACATGGTTAATATTGCAGTGAGGGGGGGGAGACATGGTTAATATTGCAGTGAGGGGGGGGGGAGACATGGTTAATATTGCAGTGAGGGGGGGGAGACATGGTTAATATTGCAGTGAGGGGGGGGGGAAGACATGGTTAATATTGCAGTGAGGGGGGGGGGAGACATGGTTAATATTGCAGTGAGGGGGGGGAGACATGGTTAATATTGCAGTGAGGGGGGGTGAGAAATGGTTAATATTGCAGTGAGGGGGGGAGAAATGGTTAATATTGCAGTGAGGGGGGGAGAAATGGTTAATATTGCAGTGAGGGGGGGGAGAAATGGTTAATATTGCAGTGAGGGGGGGAGACATGGTTAATATTGCAGTGAGGGGGGGGAGACATGGTTAATATTGCAGTGAGGGGGGGAGAAATGGTTAATATTGCAGTGAGGGGGGAGACATGGTTAATATTGCAGTGAGGGGGGGGAGAAATGGTTAATATTGCAGTGAGGGGGGGAGAAATGGTTAATATTGCAGTGAGGGGGGGAGAAATGGTTAATATTGCAGTGAGGGGGGGGGGTAGAGTTTGGGGACAAAAAGTCACCTTCACTGCCAATCACTGGCTGGAACGGCTCAGGGTGTGAGGAACGCGGGAAATTGCTGCCAATATTTTGGGCAGCACGGTAGCACTGTGGTTAGCACTGTTGCTTCACAGCTCCAGGGTCCCAGGTTCGATTCCCCGCTGGGTCACTGTCTGTGCGGAGTCTGCACATCCTCCCCGTGTGTGCGTGGGTTTCCTCCGGGTGCTCCGGTTTCCTCCCACAGTCCAAAGATGTGCGGGTTCGGTGGATTGGCCGTGATCGATGGCCCTCAGGTTAGGGTTGCAGGAATAGGGCGGGGATTGGGCCTAGGCAGAGTGGTCTTTTGAAGGGTCAGTGCAGATGTGATGGGCCGAGTGACGTCCTTCTGCACCGCAGGGATTCTATCATTCTATTTTTAATGAAATGATAAGAGGGAGAAAAGAGAGAGACAGAGTGGAAGAGGGTGTGAGAGAAACAGAGAAAGGGGGAGACAGGATGAGGCAGAGAGAGAGAGAGACTGGGATAGGAAGAAAGAGGGAGAGAGTGGGATAGGAAGAAAGAGGGAGAGAGTTGGACAGACACGGCAGAAAAAAAAGAGAGACTGGGACAGAAATAAAGAGAGCAAGTGGGACAGACACGAGAGAGAGATACGATTCTTTCTTGTAGCTCCAAAGAGAAGGGTTCAGCGGCGACACACGTCGAGTTGGTATCACATTGAGGACGGGGTTTATTTACAAAATGCAGCTCAAACAGGGCACAATGATGAACTCCACAAAAGCCCGTGAAACGCTCCGATTATGTCATTGCGGAACACGTGACAATAACACGTGGGCGGCTCGGTGGCTGAGTGGTTAACACGGCTGCCTCACAGCGCCAGGGTCCCGGGTCCAATTCCGACCTCGGGTGACTGAGTGGAGTTTATACTTTCTCCCCGTGTCTGCGTGGGTTTCCTCTGGGTGCTCCGGTTTCCTCCCACTGTCCAAAGGTTTGCCGGTTAGGGGGTGTTATGGGGGTAACGGGGACGGGGGCCTCGGCAGGGTGCTCTTTCAGAGGGTCGGCGCAGACTCGATGGGCTGAATGGCCTCCTTCTGCAACGTTGGGATTCGATGGATTTCTGAGGTTCTATTACACCAGCCAATGGTGTTACTCTGATACAGAACAGAAAGTAAAAGGGGCAGATGGAGACAAAGCGTGAGAGAGAGAGAGAGAGAAACATTGAAGGTTAGAGGGAGCGAGAGTGTGAGAAAGAGCGAGAGATTGAGAGGGAGACAGAGGACAGACAGGTTGAGGCAGCAACAGAGATGGACAGAGGGAGAGAGAGAGAGAGCGAGGGAAAGATACAGGGACAGAGAGAGAGAGCGAGAGAGAGTGGGGAAAGATACAGAGAGAGAGAGAGAGAGAGCGAGGGAAAGATACAGGGACAGAGAGAGCGAGAGAAAGATACAGAGGCAGAGCGAGGGAAAGAGACAGTGACAGAGAGAGAGCAAGGGAAAGATGCAGAGACAGGGGGAGAGGGAAAGATGCAGAGACAGAGAGAGAGGGAGGGAAAGATACAGAGACAGAGAGAGAGAACGAGGGAAAGCTAAAGAGACCAGAGAGAGAGGGAGGGGGAAAGATGCAGAGAGAGAGAGGGAACGAGTGAAAGATACAGAGACAGAGAGAGAGAGAGAGAGAGAGGGAAAGATACAGAGACAGAGGGAGAGAGCGAGGGAAAGGTACAGAGACCGAGAGAGAGAGCGAGGGAAAGATACAGAGACAGAGAGAGAGAGATTGGGAAAGATACAGAGAGAGGTGATCTCGGGGACAGCAGTGCAATGTGAGTCTGCCCCTTGTGTGAGGAGATCGGCCCAATGGGACTGGACTGTGACAAAGCCCCTGATCCAGCGACACTGTCGAGGCTCAGACACCAAGACAGGAACAGGAGGAGGCCATTCAGCCCATTGAACCTGTTCCGTGGGACAGGAGGGTTGTCTGGGTGATAGGAGGGTGGCCAGAGGGGGGGTGGAGCTGCTGTATGTGAGGTGACGGCTCCTGATCTCTGAATCCAGACAGTGAGAGGCAGGTGTTGGTGTCAATATTTAATCTCGAAACAGTTTCTCACCTCCAGAATGAATTTCCGCATCGAGTCAGGATCAAAGTCTCCCAGCAATGTGATCACCAGTTGAAACTGTTTGCCACCCATTCCTAAAGACAACAATCACAGCTTTAGAAGGTTAAACTCACTGAGCCCAGCTCCCAGGAGGCACTGGGGCCTGGCCATTCTTCCCTCTATTTCATGTTTCCCCCTCAATGTTACCATTGCCTCTTTCCTCTCCCGTACCAGCCTCCCGGAGCAGGCGCCGGGATGTGGCGACTAGGGGCTTTTCACAGTAACTTCATTTGAAGCCTACTTGTCACAATAAGCGATTTTCATTTCATTTTTTCATTTCACTCCATATCTGGTTCACACTCTCTCTATCTCGATATAGTTTCTACTTTCTACTCTCTGTGTCACATCCTCCCAACTCCTGTCCAAACTAATAAAAACATCAGGAATATGAGCGAGATCATCGAGTCCATCAGGACGGCTCTGCCTAATCAGGGCTGGTCATTGTGGATCTAACACCACTTTCCTGTCTTCCCGATAATCCTCGTCAATCCAAAATCTGTACCTCGCCTGTCACTCTTTGTTCCTCCTTCAATTGCTGTTGCTCTCGCCCTCCTCCCTGTCACAGGAGAGAGAGAGATGCAGCAAGATAGAGAGAATGTGTGAGAGAGAGATACAGCAAGATAGAGAGAATGTGAGAGAGAGAGAGACAGCAAGATAGAGAGATTGTGTGAGAGAGATACAGCAAGATAGAGAGAATGTGTGAGAGAGAGTGATGCAGCAAGATAGAGAGAATGTGTGAGAGAGTGAGATACAGCAAGATAGAGAGAATGTGTGAGAGCGAGAGATACAGTAAGATAGAGAGAATGTGTGTGAGAGAGAGAGATACAGCAAGATAGAGAGAATGTGTGAGAGAGAGAAATACAGCAAGATAGAGAGAATGTGCGAGAGATACTCCATCCCACTCCCCTCACTCACTCACTCCATCCCACTCCCCTCCCTCACTCACTCCATCCCACTCCCCTCACTCACTCACTCCACCCCACTCCGTTCACTCACTCACTCCATCCCATTCCCTCATTCACTCCATCCCACTCCCCTCACTCACTCACTCCATCCCACTCCCCTCCCTCACTCCATCCCACTCCCCTCACTCACTCCATCCCACTCCCCTCACTCACTCCATCCCACACCCCTCACTCACTCACTCCATCCCACTCCCCTCCCTCACTCACTCCATCCCACTCCCCTCACTCACTCCATCCCACTCCCCTCCCTCACTCACTCCATCCCACTTCCCTCACTCATTCAATCCATCCCATTCCCTCATTCACTCCATCCCACTCCCCTCACTCACTCACTCCATCCACTCCCCTCCCTCACTCCATCCCACTCCCTTCACTCACTCACTCCATCCCTTTCCCTCATTCACTCCATCCCACTCCCCTCCCTCACTCACTCCATCCCACTCCCCTCACTCACTCACTCCATCCCACTCCCCTCATTCACTCCATCCCACTCCCTTCAGTCACTCACTCCATCCCACTCCCCTCACTCACTCCATCCCACTTCCCTCACTCACTCAATCCCACTTCCCTCACTCACTCCATCCCACTCCCCTCACTCACTCAATCCCACTTCCCTCACTCACTCACTCCATCCCACTCCTCTCACTCACTCCAACCCACGACCCTCCCTCACTCCATCCCACTCCTCTCAATCACTCCATCCCACTCCCCTCACTCACTCACTCCATCCCACTCTCCTCACTCACTCACTCCATCCCACTTCCCTCACTCACTCAATCCCACTTCCCTCACTCACTCCATCCCACTCCCCTCACTCACTCAATCCCACTTCCCTCACTCACTCACTCCATCCCACTCCTCTCACTCACTCCAACCCACGACCCTCCCTCACTCCATCCCACTCCTCTCAATCACTCCATCCCACTCCTCTCAATCACTCCATCCCACTCCCCTCACTCACTCACTCCATCCCACTCTCCTCACTCACTCACTCCATCCCACTCCCCTCCCTCACTCACTCCATCCCACTCCCCTCACTCACTCCATCCCACTCCCCTCACTCACTCCATCCCACTCTCCTCACTCACTCACTCCATCCCACTCCCCTCACTCACTCCACCCCTCCCTTCACTCACTCACTCCATCCCACTCCCCTCACTCACTCACTCCATCCCACTCCCCTCACTCACTCACTTCACCCCACTCCCTTCACTCACTCACTCCATACCATTCCCTCGTTCACTCCAACCCACTCCCCTCACTCACCCACTCCATCCCACTCCCCTCACTCACCCACTCCATCCCACTCCCCTCCCACACTCACTCCATCCCACTCCCCTCACTCACTCACTCCATCCCATTCCCTCACTCACTCCATCCCACTCCCCGCACTCACTCACTCCATCCCATTCCGTCATTCACTCCATCCAACTCCCCTCATTCACCCACTCCATCCCATTCCCTCATTCACTCCATCCCACTCTCCTCACTCACTCACTCCATCCCACTCTCCTCACTCACTCACTCCATCCCACTCCCCTCACTCACTCTATCGCACTCCCCTCACTCACTCACTCCATGCCACTCCCCTCACTCACTCACTATCCCACTCCCCTCACTCACTCCATCCCACTCCCCTCACTCACTCACTCCATCCCACTCTCCTCACTCACTCACTCCACCCCACTCCCCTCACACACTCTATCCCAGTCCCACTCCTTCACTCACTCCATCCCACTCCCCTCACTCACTCATTCCATCCCATTCCCTCACTCACTCACTCCATCCCAGTCCCACTCCTTCACTCACTCCATCCCACTCCCCTCACTCACTCACTCCATCCCATTCCCTCACTCACTCACTCCATCCCAGTCCCACTCCTTCACTCACTCCATCCCACTCCCCTCACTCACTCACTCCATCCCACTCCCCTCACTCACTCACTCCATCCCATTCCCTCACTCACTCACTCCATCCCAGTCACACTCCTCTCACTCCATCCCACTCCCCTCACTCACTCCATCGCACTCCCCTCACTCACTCACTCCATCCCATTCCCTCATTCACTCCATCCCACTCCCCTCAATCACTCACTCCATCCCACTCCCCTCACTCACTCACTCCATCCCACTGCCGTCACTCACTCACTCCATCCCACTCTCCTCACTCACTCACTCCATCCCACTCCCCTCACTCACTCACTCCATCCCACTCCCCTCACTCACTCCATCCCACTCCCCTCACTCACTCCATCCCACTCCCCTCACTCACTCCATCCCACTCCCCTCACTCACTCCATCCCACTCCCCTCACTCACTCCATGCCACCCCCCTCACTCACTCCAACCCACTCCTCTCACTCACACAATCCCACTCCCCTCCCTCACTCCATCCCACTCCCCTCACTAACTCCATCCCACTCCCCTCACTCACTCCATCCCACTCCCCTCACTCACTCCATCCCACTCCCCTCACTCACTCACTCCATCCCATTCCCTCACTCACTCCCTGCAGAGTAATAAAAGCCACTCTCTCAGTTGGAGATTTGATGAATGCTCCGGGAGTTTTCCGGGTGAAGTTTGAGTTTAAAACCCCTCCGGATGCTGTTACCTGGCGCTGGTGATGTCAGATTTGGGACAATCATTGAAGATGCAATTTGTGGCAGAGTGGGCTTTGGTGTGGTTGGCAGAGTTGGTATGACAGCTTCACCTGGAAATAAGAGACACAAAGGTGGGAGAATGAGTGAGGACAAAATCCCAACATCAAAGCAAAATAAAGAAAGTGCCGGGAATCTGAAGTCATTGCAGAAGCTTCTGGAAAGACCCAGTACATCTGGGAGCATCTGTGGAGCGAGGAACAGAGAGCCTTGCAGATTGAGGAACTGTTTGTCATCCAGCAGGGGCTTGGGAACCTGAATTGTAGCTCCAGTATACAGGAGGTTGAGAGTAGTGAGGTCATGAGTAAGGTTTCAAAGTTGCAGGAGTGTACCGGCAGGCAGGAAGGTGGTTTAAAGTGTGTCTTCTTCAATGCCAGGAGCATCCGGAATAAGGTGGGTGAACTTGCGGCATGGGTTGGTACCTGGGACTTCGATGTTGTGGCCATTTCACAGACATGGATAGAGCAGGGACAGGAATGGTTGTTGCAGGTGCCGGGGTTTAGATATTTCAGTAAGCTCAGAGAAGGTGGTATAAGAGGGGGAGGGGTGGCATTGTAGTCAAGGACAGTATTACGGTGGCTGAAAGGATGTTTGATGAGGACTCGTCTACTGAGGTAGTATGGGCTGAGGTTAGAAACAGGAAAGGAGAGATCACCCTGTTAGGGGTTTTCTATAGGCCTCCGAAAAGTTCCAGAGATGTAGAGGAGAGGATTGCAAAGATGATTCTGGATAGGAGCGAAAGTAACAGGGTAGTTGTTATGGGGGACTTCAACTTTCCAAATATTGACTGGAAATGCTATAGTTCGAGTACTTTAGATGGGTCCTTTTTTGTCTAATGTGTGCAGGAGGGTTTCCTGACACAGTACAAGAGGCGAGGCCATATTGGATTTGGTACTGGGTAATGAACCAGAACAGCTGTTAGATTTGGAGGTAGGTGAGCACTTTGGTGACAGTGACCACAATTTGATTACGTTTACTTTAGCGAAGGAAAGGGATAGGTATATACCGCAGGGCAAGAGTTATATCTGGGGGAAAGGCAATTATGATGCGATGAGGCAAGACTTAGGATGCATCGGATGGGGAAGGAAACTGCAGGGGATGGGCACAATGGAAATGTGGAGCTTGTTCAAGGACCTGTCGGGCAGGGAAGAAGTGGTCGAGCGAGGGAACCGTGGTTTACTAAAGAAGTTGAATCACTTGTCAAGAGGAAGAAGGAGGCTTATGTAAAGATGAGACGTGAAGGTTCAGTTAGGGCGCTCGAGAGTTACAAGTTAACTAGGAAGGACCTAAAGAGAGAGCTAAGGAGAGCCAGGAGGGGACATGAGAAGTGTCATGTGAGAGTACCTTTAAGACATGGATGTTTATGCAATGTACCTTTAAGAAAACAGTGACGTCAGAGAGTGGGTGGAGCTGAGGTCAGGTCAGCCATTTTGCAGTTTAGTTTTGCAGTTTGGAAAAGAGCTTGTGTGTGTCTGGGTGTTTCCAGAGAGCTGCAGTATTAAAAAGCAGCTTGTGTGTGTCTGTGTGTTTCAGAGAGCTTCAGTTTGGAGAAAAAGAGCTTGGGGAGTGTCTGTGTTTTGCAGTGAGCTGGATCTCTGCCATAAAAAACTATCTCTGGATCATTTGGGTGATTTAAACTCATAATTGTAAAGCCTTTAACCTGATGTGATTCTGTTTAAAGGTGTTAAGTCTCTTGGAAGTTTGAAGGAACATTTTAAGGAATTATTTACTGTTGCAATATTTTCGGAGTTATCTTTGAAGTAAGGGGTGTTAAGAGATCCAATGTTTATTTAAGAAGTTAAGTTGAGTTCTTGGAATAAACAGTGTTTTGTGTTTAAAAACCCACGTGTCCATAATTCTAATCCCACTCCTAGGGAACAAGCCGTGTGCTCGGAAAAGCAGCAAATACATTAAAGGGAGAGGTTGGTTGAACTCCATGATACATTTTGGGGTTCTGAAAACGCCTCGCCCATAACAGAAGTCTTTGGCAGGTAGGATCAAGGATAACCCTAAAGTTTACTATAGATATATCAGGAATAAAAGAAAGACTAGGGTAAGAGTAGGGCATGTCAAGGACAATAGTGGGAAGTTATGCGTGGAGTCCGAGGAGATAGGAGAGGTGCTAAATGAATATTTTTCATTAGTATTCACACAGGAAAAAGACAATGTTGTCGAGGAGAATACTGAGATTCAGGCTACTAGACTAGAAGGGCTTGAGGTTCATAAGGAGGAGGTGTTAGCAATTCTGGAAAGTGTGAAAATAGATAAGTCCCCTGGGTCGGATGGGATTTATCCTAGGATTCTCTGGGAAGCTAGGGAGGAGCCTTTGGCTTTGATCTTTATGTCATCATTGTCTACAGGAATAGTGCCAGAAGATTGGAGGAAAACAAATGTCCCCTTGTTCAAGAAGGGGAGTAGAGACAACCCCGGTGACTATAGACCAGTGAGCCTTACTTCTGTTGTGGGCAAAGTCTTGGAAAGGTTTATAAGAGATAGGATGTATAATCATCTGGAAAGGAATAATTTGATTAGAGATAGTCAACACGGCTTTGTGAAGGGTAGGTCGTGCCTCACAAACCTTATTGAGTTCTTTGAGAAGGTGACCAAACAGGTGGACGAGGGTAAAGCAGTTGATGTGGTGTACATGGATTTCAGTAAAGCGTTTGATAAGGTCCCCCACGGTAGGCTACTGCAGAAAATACGGAGGCTGGGGATTGAGGGTGATTTAGCAGTTTGGATCAGAAATTGGCTAGCTGGAAGAAGACAAAGGGTGGTGGTTGATGGGAAATGTTCAGACTGGAGTCCAGTTACTAGTGGTGTACCACAAGGATCTGTTTTGGGGACACTGCTGTTTGTCATTTTTATAAATGACCTGGAGGAGGGCGTAGAAGGATGGGTGAGTAAATTTGCAGATGACACTAAAGTCGGTGGAGTTGTGGACAGTGCGGAAGGATGTTACAAGTTACAGAGGGACATAGATAAGCTGCAGCACTGGGCTGAGAGGTGGCAAATGGAGTTTAATGCAGAAAAGTGTGAGGTGATTCATTTTGGAAGGAATAACAGGAATACAGATTACTGGGCTAATTGTAAGATTCTTGGTAGTGTGGATGAGCAGAGAGATCTCGGTGTCCATGTACATAGATCCCTGAAAGTTGCCACCCAGGTTGAGAGGGTTGTTAAGAAGGCATATGGTGTGTTAGCTTTTATTGGTAGAGGGATTGAGTTTCGGAGCCATGAGGTCATGTTGCAGCTGTACAAAACTCTGGTGCGGCCACATTTGGAGTATTGTGTGCAATTCTGGTCGCCCCATTATAGGAAGGATGTGGAAGCATTGGAAAGGGTGCAGAGGAGATTTACCAGGATGTTGCCTGGTATGGAGGGAAAATCTTATGAGGGAAGGCTGAGGGACTTGAGGCTGTTTTCATTAGAGAGAAGGTTAAGAGGTGACTTAATTGTGACATACAAGATGATCAGAGGATTAGATAGGGTGGACAGTGAGAGCCTTTTTCCTCGGATGGTGATGTCTAGCATGAGGGGACATAGCTTTAAATTGAGGGGAGATAGATATAGGACAGATGTCAGAGGTAGGTTCTTTACTCAGAGAGTAGTAAGGGCGTGGAATGCCCTGCCTGCAACAGTAGTGGACTCGCCAACATTAAGGGCATTTAAATGGTCATTGGATAGACATATGGACGATAAGGGAATAGTGTAGATGGGCTTTAGAGTGGTTTCACAGGTCGGCGCAACATCGAGGGCCAAAGGGCCTGTACTGCGCTGTAATGTTCTATGTTCTATGAGGGCCAGAAGCCGACAAGGTTAGCTCTGTTCCTGTCCACAGACACTGCCAGACATGCTGAGTATTTTATATTCTTCCCCACAGACACCTAACTCCACTTCAAACCCGAACTAGAATTCAGCAAATGAGAGGGAGGAGGTAAAACAGCCTCCGTAATCATTCCAATGTGACTCCTACCCAGACTGGGCCCCATACGGCACAGTCCTCATCCTCCCTTCCCCACAACAGACTCCTCCACCCCTCAGTAAGAAACCCCCCATGGTATTCCCCAAACCCGACCCCCACTCCCACGAGATTCTCTCCCCCCCAACAACTGACCCGACACCCCATCACCCCCATTCTCCTCTCACCCCCCCCTCGCTCATCCCCATGCACTACCTGACTGCACCCACTGCCAAACCTCGCCCCAACACGGCTGGAAACCACCCCTACCCACAAAACTGACCTGCCAGTCCCCCGATACCTGACCCCACCCACCCCCAGCACCATGACCCAGCCCCCAGCTCCATGACCCATGACCAAGCCCCCAGCCCCATGACCCATGACCCATGACCCAGCCCCCAGCCCCATGACCCAGCCCCCAGCCCCATGACCCAGCCCCCAGCCCCATGACAAAGAAACATCGGGATTAGGATCAGGAGGAGGCCACTCGGCCCCTCGAGCCTGCCCCACCATTCAATAAGATCATTGGCTGATCTGATTGTAACCTCAGCCCCACATTCCTGCTGACCCCCCGATAACCTTTCACCCCCGCGTTCACCAAGAATCTCTCTCGCTCGGCCTTAAAAATATTCAAAGATTCTGCTTCCACTGCCCTTTGAGGGGGAGAGTTCCCAAGACTCCCCCTCCCCCAGAGAGAAAACATTCTCCTCATCTCCGTCTTAAACAGGCGACCCCTTATTGTTAAACACTGACCCGAGTTCTGGATTCTCCCACAAGAGGAAACATCCTCTCCGCATCCACCCTGTCAATACCCCTCAGCATCTTAAAGGTTTCGATCAAGTTGCCTCGTACTCTTCTAAACTCCTGTGGATACAAACCCAACCTCTCCAACCATTCCTCATCAGACAAGCCGCCCATTCCTGGGATTAGTCTGGTAAACCTTCTCACTGCTTCTAACACATTTACATCTTTCCTTAAATAAGGAGACCGATACTGTTGACAATACTCCAGATGTGGTCTGACTGGGGCCCTGTGTAACTGAAGCACAACCTCCTACTTTTGGAATCCATCCCCCTCACAATAAATAATGTAATTCCAATATCTTTCCCAATTACTTGCTGTGCCTGTTTATCAGCCTTTTGTGATCCATGCACTGGGACCCCCAGATCCCTCTGTACCTCAGAGCTCTGCAATCTCGCACCGTCTCCAAAATCAGCTTCCCTTTTATTCTTCCTGCCAAACTGGACACTTTCCCACTTTCCCAAGTTATACTCCATTTTCCCCACATTTACCCTCTCGATGTCCCTTTACACCCTCCTTACGTTCTCTTCACAATTTACTGTCCTTCCTATCATTGTGTCGTCAGCAAAGTTAGTGAGCAGACATTCAGCCCCTTCATCCGAGTCCCTATCTCCATGTTTCTGAAATATCCTCAGTGACTCAGCTTCCACAGGCCTCTGGGATAGAGAATTCCAAACAGTCACAACCCTGGGGTTTTATCACACGGGTTCAGGGGTGAGCTGGCAAGGTGGATACAGAACTGGCTAGTTCATAGAAGGCAGAGAGTAGCAATGGAGGGATGCTTTTCTAATTGGAGCGCTGTGACTAGTGGTGTTCCACAGGGATCAGTGCTGGGACCTTTGCTGTTTGTAGTGTATATAAATGATTTGGAGGAAAATGTAACTGGTCTGATTAGTAAGTTTGCAGACGACACAAAGGTCGGTGGAATTGCGGATAGCGATGAGGACTGTCGGAGGATACAGCAGGATTTAGATTGTTTGGAGACTTGGGCGGAGGGATGGCAGATGGAGTTTAATCCGGACAAATGTGAGGTAATGCATTTTGGAAGGTCTAATGCAGGTAGGGAATACCTGTAGGGAATGCTGTACTTTTCTTTGTTCTTTGTTTTTTGTTATTTGTTCTAATCCCGCTTTCCCCCCATATCCTTCAATCCCCTTCGCCAGAAGTGCAATATCGAACTACTTCTTGAAACATTAATGTTTTGGCCTCAACAGCTTCCTGTGGTAATGAATTCCACAGGCCGACCACTCTCTGGGTGAAGAAATTTCTCCTCATCTCTGTCCTAAATGGTCAACACCATATCCTCAGACTGTGACCCCTGGTTCTGGACACACCCATGATCGGGAACATCTACCCTGCCCAGTCCTGGTTGAATTTTATCGGTTTCTATGAGGTCCCCCCTCATTCTTCTGCACTCCAGCGAAGACAATCCTAACCGACTCAATCCTCCTCATATGTCAGCTCGACATAAGACAGCTCAATAAATACATGGATAGGATGGGTATAGAGGGATCTGGCACAAGGAAGTGCTGAGGGTTTTGGCCAAGGTTGGTATCATGACCAGTACAGGCTTGGAGGGCCGAAGGGCCTGTTCCTGTGCTGTATTGTTCTTTGTCTGTCCTGCCATACCAGGATTCAGTTTGGTTACATAGGCAGCACAGCGGCAAATGGAATTTAATCCTGAAAAGTGAGAGGTGATGCCTATTGAATGGGCTAACAAGGCAAGGGGGTATACAATGAATGGTAAGGAGGGTCAGAGGGATCTGAGTCTGCAATGACAGATATACAAGGTGGTTTACAAGGTCTATGGGATACCTGCCGTTATTAACCCAGGCACTGAATACAAGAGCGGGGAGGTTATGCTGGGACTGTATAAAGCGCTGGTTAGGTCACAGCTAGAGGATTGTGTACAGTTCTGGTCACCACACTATAGCAGTGAGTGCATTAGAGAGGGTGCAGGGGAGACTGACCAGGATGTTGCCCAGGCTGCAATGTTTCAGCTATCGAGAGAGACTGGAGCGGCTGGGAATGTTTTCTCTGGAGCAGAGAGGGCTGAGGAGGGAGCTGAGCGATTTGGACAGAATTATGAGGGACAGGGACAGGGTGGATAGGGAGGTACTTTTCCCCTTAGTTGAGGGGTAACCAGGGGGCAGCGATTTAAGGTAAGGGGCCGGAGATTTAGAGGGGATTTGAGGGAAAACCTTTTCATCCAGGTGGGAATTTGACTGAGCTCTCACTGCAATCTAAACCAGACTGAAATGGAGAGACAGGGTCGATGCGGCGGAGCTCGTTCCCCTGGTCGGCGAATTCTGAACCACGGGGCAAAAACCCCAAATAAGGAGAAGCCAATTAGGGCCGAGGGGGAGAGAGGTTTTAAAAAAAAAATTATTATGTACAGCACGGGAACAGGCCCTTCGGCCCTCCAAGCCTGTGCCGACCATGCTGCCCGACTAAACTACAATCTTCTACACTTCCTGGGTCCGTATCCCTCTATTCCCATCCTATTCATGTATTTGTCAAGATGCCCCTTAAATGTCACTATCGTCCCTGCCTCCACCATCCCCTCCGGCAGCGAGTTCCAGACACCCACTATCCTCTGTGTAAAAAACTTGCCTCGTACATCTACTCTAAACCTTGCCCCTCTCACCTTAAACCTATGCCCCCTAGTAATTGACCCCTCTACCCCGGGGAAAAGCCTCTGATTGTCCACTCTGTCTATGCCCCTCATAATTTTGTAGACCTCTATCAGGTCTCCCCTCAACCTCCGTCGTTCCAGTGAGAACAAACCGAGTTTATTCAACCGCTCCTCATAGCTAATGCCCTCCATACCAGGCTATATTCTGGTAAATCTCTTCTGCACCCTCTCTAAAGCCTCCATGAATAGGATTGGAATAGAGGGATACGGACCCAGGAAGTGTAGAAGATTGTAGTTTAGTTGGGCAGCATGGTCGGCACGGGCTTGGAGGGCCGAAGGGCCGAAGGGCCTGTTCCTGTGCTGTACATTTCTTTGTTCTTTGTTGTTCTTTGTCCACATCCTTCTGGTCGTGTGGCGACCAGAATTGAACACTATACTCCAAGTGTGGCCTAACTAAGGTTCTATACAGCTGCAACATGACTTGCCAATTCTTATACTCAATGCCCCGGCCAATGAAGGCAAGCATGCCGTATGCCTTCTTGACTACCTTCTCCACCTGTGTTGCCCCTTTCAGTGATCTGTGGACCTGTACACCTAGATCTCTCTGACTTTCAATACTCTTGAGGGTTCTACCATTCACTGTATATTCCCTACCTGCATTAGACCTTCCAAAATGCATTACCTCACATTTGTCCGGATTAAACTCCATCTGCCATCCCTCCGCCCAAGTCTCCAAACAATCTAAATCCTGCTGTATCCTCTGACAGTCCTCATCGCTATCCGCAATTCCACCAACCTTTGTGTCGTCTGCAAACTTACTAATCAGACCAGTTACATTTTCCTCCAAATCATTTATATATACTACGAACAGCAAAGGTCCCAGCACTGATCCCTGTGGAACACCACTGGTCACAGCCCTCCAATTAGAAAAGCATCCTTCCATTGCTACTCTCTGCCTTCTATGGCCTAGCCAGTTCTGTATCCACCTTGCCAGTTCACCCCTGATCCCGTGTGATGTCACCTTTTGTACTAGTCTACCATGAGGGACCTTGTCAAGGGCCTTACTGAAGTCCATATAGACAACATCCACTGCCCTACCTGCATCAATCATCTTAGTGACCTCCTCGAAAAACTCGATCAAGTTAGTGAGACATGACCTCCCCTTCACAAAACCGTGCTGCCTCTCACTAATACGTCCATTTGCTTGCAAATGGGAGTAGATCCTGTCTCGAAGAATTCTCTCCAGTAATTTCCCGACCACTGACGTAAGGCTCACTGGCCTGTAGTTCCCTGGATTATCCTCGTAAGGCTCACCTGTAGTTCCCTGGATTATCCTTTCTACCCTTCTTAAACAGAAGAACAACATTGGCTATTCTCCAGTCCTCCGGGACATCCCCTGAAGACAGCGAGGATCCAAAGATTTCTGTCAAGGCCTCAGCAATTTCCTCTCTAGCCTCCTTCAGTATTCTGGGGTAGATCCCATCAGGCCCTGGGGACTTATCTACCTTATCTACCTTAACACCTCGTCTTTTTGGATCTCAATGTGACCCAGGCTATCTACACACCCTTCTCCAGACTCAACATCCACCAATTCCTTCTCTTTGGTGAAGACTGATGCAAAGTATTCATTTAGTACCTCGCCCATTTCTTCTGGCTCCACACATAGATCCCCTTGCCTATCCTTCAGTGGGCCAACCCTTTCCCTGGCTACCCTCTTGCTTTTTATGTACGTGTATGTTATAACCTGCCTACTTACCATTGGCTGGGGACTAATGACAATCCCACAATCCTGTGGGTGTATGAGCTTCCCCAATGAGGGGGGCGGAGAAACCACGAGTAAACTCCTAGTATAAATAAAGCTGGCCAGTTCAGGAACCAGCAGGAAGGAGTGTGCAGCAAGGGAAGTTACTGCTACTGTTATGTATATATGTTATAGTGAATAAATGTTATTTCTTTGTATCCTTAAAACTCGTGCTGGATTCTTCGTGGCCCTCACAAAACTGGCGACGAGGGTTAAAGTGAATAGCTGTCTACACTGCTGAAGCCACCTCCCTGGATTTTTGTTGGATACAGGTTGGAAGTTGTTTTCTATTATACCATGCCTCTGTACGGACGTTTGGATGTGTTTGATGCTGCGCTGGAAAGCTGGAACCAGTACACACAATGGATGCGTTATTATTTCCGGGCAAACAATATCACTGAAAACGAGCGCCAGGTGGTCATATTGCTCACCGCCTGCGGCCCGCATACGTTTGGGGTGATTAGGAGCCTTACGTACCCAGCTGCGCCGGACACCAAAATGTTTGATGAACTTGTGAATATAGTGGGGCAACATTTTAACCCAACCCCGTCCACGATAGTCCAGCATTACCGGTTTAATACCGCTGAGAGGACCCCTGGAGAATCCCTTGCCGATTTTCTATCCAGGATACGCAGGATTGCGGAGTACTGTGACTATGGTGAGACCTTGTCAGAAATGTTACGCGACCGTTTGGTTTGCGGTATTAACAATACAGCCATCCAGAGAAAGTTGTTAGCGGAGCCAACATTGACTTTTCAACAGGCCATTCAAATAGTATTGTCCCGAGAGAGCGCAGAACGAGGAGTGCAGGAGCTACAGGGAATGGAAGTGCATGCCTTGGGGCGCAACCCCTTCCGTCCGAAAACGTCCCCCCGCACCCCGTACCTTGGGTGAGGCAACGTCCGGTCCGACGCCAGTGGCCGTTGGACATTCCTCCCCGAAGGGAGCCTTCTCCAGAGCCAATGGATGAGGAGCCATGTCCGTGTCAGACTTGTAGGCGCCGACCCCGTCGCGGACAGCGGTCCTGGGGGCGCCACAGGCGCCGTCGTTCCGACCGAAACTGGGACCAGCCCAGGGGCCGTAACTGGGACCAGCCCAGAGGCCGTACCTTCCATGTGGATGAACCTGCGGCGACTACTCCTGAGGACGTGGAGACGGAGGACGACTGCCTGCAGTTGCATTGTGTGGCAGCTCCCCGTGGCCCCCATTAAGGTGACAGTACGGGTCAATGGCCACCCGCTTGAGATGGAGTTGGATACTGGCGCAGCGGTCTCCGTGATCGCCCAGAGGACATTCGACCTCATCAAGCAGGGTATACAGACCCTTACATTAACCGACTCACAGGCCAGGTTGGCCACCTACACGGGGAACCACTGGACATTGCAGGAACTACAATGACCCCTGTTGTCTATGGGCGACAGGAGGGGCGTTTCCCACTTATCGTGGTGCGCGGCCATGGGCCCAGCCTGTTGGGTCGGGACTGGTTGCGCCATTTGCAGTTGCAATGGCAGCACATCCTCCAAACAGTTTCTGAAGGGTTGACTGAGGTGCTAGGACGATACCCAGATGTATTCCAGCCTGGTTTGGGGAAAATAAAAGGGGCCGTAGCCCGTATCCAAGTTGAACCAGGAGCCACGCCGCGCTATTTCCAGGTGCGCCCAGTGCCTTACGCCTTGCTCGAGAAGGTAGAAGGGGAGCTCACTCGTTTGGAGAGTTTGGGTATTATCAGGCCCGTCCGTTTCGCTGACTGGGCAGCACCAATTGTACCTGTAATGAAGCCAGATGCCACAGTTCGCTTGTGTGGCGACTATAAACTTACAGTGAATACGGCTTCCCGACTCGACCGATATCCAATGCCTCGCATAGAGGATCTCTACGCGAAACTTGCAGGTGGACTCTCGTTCACAAAATTAGATATGAGTCACGCCTACCTGCAGTTGGAGCTGGACCCTGCCTCCCGACCATATGTAACGATTAATACACACCGGGGCCTGTATGAATATACACGGTTGCCCTTTGGAGTATCCTCTGCCTGCGCAATTTTTCAACGTGTTATGGAGGGCATTTTGAGAGGTTTACCACGTGTGGCTGTCTAATTAGATGATGTTTTGATCACAGGGACGTCGGAGCAGGAACATTTGGAAAGTCTGGCGGCTGTCCTTAGACGCCTTTCGGAGGCTGGAGTCCGTTTATGTCGCACAAAGTGCATATTTCAGGCAAAGGAAGTAGTCTACCTAGGTTATCGGGTGGACCGCGAAGGTCTGCACCCCGTCGCAGAGAAGGTGCGTGCGATTCAACAGGCCCCCGCCCCGACTGACACTTCGCATCTTCGTTCTTTTCTCGGTCTCGTAAACTATTACGGGAAGTTCCTCCCCAATCTGGCAACTACGCTGGCCCCATTACACCTTCTGCTAAAGAAAAATCACACCTGGGTTTGGGGTCAGCCGCAAGAAACCGCTTTCCGGCGGGTAAAGCAACAATTGTCGTCGTCTGGGTTACTAACCCACTATGATCCTGGAAAGCCTTTGCTCGTCACATGTGATGCATCCCTGTATGGTATTGGGGCCGTCCTGTCCCACAAGATGGAGAACGGGGCCGAGCGGCCGACAGCTTTCGCCTCCCGCACATTGACTGCAGTGGAGAAAAAGTACGCGCAGATCGAGAAGGAGGGCCTGGCAGTGGTTTTTGCGGTGAAACGCTTCCACCAGTACGTGTATGGCCGCCGTTTCACTATCGTGACTGATCATAAGCCCCTGCTGGGACTTTTCAGAGAGGATAAGCCAATACCGCCCATTGCTTCTGCACGGATCCAGCGCTGGGCTTTGTTGCTCGCTGCATACGAGTATTCTCCGGAGCACAAACCAGGTACGCAGATAGCAAATGCCGACGCACTGAGCCGATTGCCTTTACCGACCGGCCCCATGTCGACCCCCACGACCGGTGAGGTGGTTGCAACCCTAAATTTTATGGACACCTTGCCTGTCACGGCATCACAGATACGTGAGTGGACCCAGACGGAGCCAGTCTTGTCAAAGGTTCGGCACATAGTCCTGTATGGTGGGCAGCATAGACAGCTCCCAGGCGAGTTACGGGCATTTTCCCTCCAAGCTGTCAGAATTCAGCGTGGAAGACGGCATCCTCTTGTGGGGGACGCGTGTGATTGTCCCGGAAAAATGCCAGGAGCTGATACTAACAGACTTGCACAATGGGCATCCAGGCGTGACCAAAATGAAAATGTTGGCCCGGAGTTATGTCTGGTGGTCAGGCCTCGACACCGACATTGAGAAGGTGGCCCAAAACTGCTCCATTTGCCAGGAGCATCAGAAGCTTCCGCCGGCCGCGCCCCTACATCACTGGGAATGGCCAGGGCGGCCTTGGGCACGCTTGCATGCAGATTTCGCAGGCCCTTTTCAAGGATCCATGTTCCTTCTACTAATTGACGCCCAGTCTAAATGGCTAGAGGTGCATAAGATGCAGGGGACAACGTCCTGCGCAACAATTGAAAAGATGCGTTTGTCGTTTAGTACGCATGGCCTCCCCGAGGTGCTGGTCACGGATAACGGCACTCCATTCACGAGTGAGGAGTTTGCGAGGTTCACGAAGATGAACGGCATCCGCCATATCCGCACTGCCCCTTGCCACCCGGCTTCAAATGGGTTGGCAGAGCGTGCAGTGCAAACATTCAAACGAGGCCTAAAGAAGCAGTCTTCCGGATCAATGGACACAAGGCTGGCTCGCTTTTTGTTTACGAATAGGACCACCCCCCATGCAGTGACTGGGGTAGCTCCCGCAGAACTCCTAATGGGCCAGAGACTTCGCACCCACCTTAGTATGGTTTTCCCGGACACTGGCGCAAAGGTACGCCGCACACAAGAATGGCAGGGACAGGGATTTTCTCGGCATCAGCCGATTCGGCAGTTTGCGCCCGGTGACCCAGTGTTCGTTCGGAATTTTGCTGGTGGTGCCCAATGGGTTCCTGGTGTAATCTTTCGCCAAACGGGCCCTATATCTTACCAGGTGCAAGCCCAGGGTCGTCTCCAGCGCAAACATGTAGACCACGTTCGGTCCAGAAGACTATCCCCTCAAAAGATTCCCCGCCCCCGGAGCTCATTTCTACAGCCGCAGAGACCAGAGACAAGGGAAGGTAGTCCTCACAATCTTCCACTGGTGCCTCACTCGAAGCCTGTGCAGATCGTTACGGGACCAAATGGAGATAGAGACACTGACATGACGGAGGCAGCAGACTCTGACTCCGAGATGGAGACACAGGATGCATCAGAGGGGGAATCCTCGGGTCCACGGGCCGTGGATGTACAACCGTTGCGCTGTTCATCACGGAAGCGCCGGTCTCCATCTCGTTACACACCGCCTGATCCAGCGCCGCGTGCAAATGGTGTCCGGCCTGCGGCCAAACGAGTCCGACGCCCTCCTTTGCCAGGGTCTTCGGTGGATTCCTTGGACTTTGGGGGGGAGGGATGTTATAACCTGCCTACTTACCATTGGCTGGGGACTAATGACTATCCCACAATCCTGTGGGAGTATGAGCTTCCCCAATGAGGGGGGCGGAGAAACCACTAGTAAACTCCTAGTATAAATAAAGCTGGCCAGTTTGGAACCAGCAGGAAGGAGTATGTAGCAAGGGAAGTTACTGCTACTGTTATGTATATATGTTATAGTAAATAAATGTTATTTCTTTGTATCCTTAAAACTCGTGCTGGATTCTTCGTGGCTCTTACAAAAGTGTAAAAAGCATTGGGAGTTTCCTTAACCCTATTTGCCAATTACTTTTCGTGACCCCTTCTAGCCCTCCTGACTCCTTGCTGAAGTTCCTTCCTACTTTCCTTATATTCCACACAGGCTTTGTCTGTTCCCAGCCTTTTAGCCCTGACAAATGCCTCCTTTTTCTTTTTGACGAGGCCTACAATATCTCTCGTTATCCAAGGTTCCCGAAAATTGCGTTATTTATCCTTCTTCCTCACAGTAACATGCCGGTCCTGAATTCCTTTCAACTGACACTTGAAAGCCTCCCACATGTCAGATGTTGATTTGCCCTCAAACATCCGCCCCCAATCTAGGTTCTTCAATTCCCGCCTAATATTGTTATAATTAGCCTTCCTTCAATTTAGCACATTCAACCTAGGACCACTCTTATCCTTGTCCACCAGCACTTTAAAACTTACTAAATTGTTGTCACTGTTCCCGAAATGCTCCCCGACTGAAACTTCTACCACCTGGCCGGGCTCATTCCCCAATACCAGGTCCAGCACAGCCCCTTCCCTAGTTGGACTGTCTTCATATTGTTTTAAGAAGCCCTCCTGGATGCTCCTTACAAACTCTGCCCCGTCTAAGCCCCTGGCACTAAGTGAGTCCCAGTCAATATTAGGGAAGTTGAAGTCTCCCATCACAACAACCCTGTTGTTTTTACTCTTTTCCAAAATCTGTCTACCTATCTGCTCCTCTATCTCCCGCTGGCTGTTGGGAGGCCTGTAGTAAACCCCCAACATTGTAACTGCACCCTTCTTATTCCTGATCTCTACCCATATAGCCTCTCTGCCCTCTGAGGTGTCCTCCCGTAGTACAGCTGTGATATTCTCCCGAACCAGTAGCGCAACTCCGCCACCCCTTTTATATCCCCCTCTATCCCTCCTGAAACATCTAAATCCTGGAACGTTTAGCTGCCAATCCTGTCCTTCCCTCAAACAGGTCTCTGTAATGGAAACAACATCATAGTTCCCAGTACTAATCCAAGCTCTAAGTTCATCTGCCTTACCCGTAATACTTCTTGCATTAAAACATATGCACTTCAGGCCACCAGACCCGCTGTGTTCAGCAACTTCTCCCTGTCTGCTCTGCCTCAGAGCCCTACTGTCCCTATTCCCTAGTTCTCCGTCAATGCTGACCTATTGCTCCCGTGCCCACCCCCCTGCCAGACTAGTTTAAACCCCCCCGTGTGACACTCGCAAACCTCAATTAGACGATTGAGTTGGATGATCAGCCATGATGATAATGGTACGAAGTCTTACACCAGGTGAATGATGGTCATGAATGGTGAAGCAGGTTTGAAGGGCTGAATGGCTCATCGTATTCTTAATTTCTATGTTTCTTTGACCAGCTCCTCTCTATGGTCTCATTCTTCAAAACTGTCACAAATTCATGTCCAGTTTCCTCAATCTCTCTTCATAAGGGACAGTCCCGACATCCCGGGAACAAGTCTGATGAACTTTCCGTAAACTCCAGCTCTGGGAATAAAATCCTTCCTCAGGTAAGGGAACCAAAACTACACACACTGCTCCAGGTGTGGTCAAACCAGAGTTCCAGAAATTTGGAGCAAGACTTTGCGACTCCTGCACTCAAATTCTCTGGTCATAATGTCTAACATTCCTTTAGCTTCCTAATTGCTCACTGTAAATGCATGCTAGCTCTCAGTGCCTTATTGACGAGGACTCCCAGGTCCCTTTGTCCAGCTACACTTTCTAACCTCTCACCATTTGGGAAATAACCCACACACCTGTTCCTCCCACAAAATGGTCGCCTCACATTTTCTACGATATATTCCATCTCCCATGTTCTTGCCAACTCACCAAATCTGCCCAAATCCCCTTGAAACAGCTTTGCATCTTCCTCACAACTCACATTCCCACTCACGTTGTGCCTTCCACAATCTTGGAAAGGTGACATTGATCTATATTGTGAACAGCTGGGGCCCTGAGTACTGATCCTTGTGGGCCCCACTCGTCAGAGGCTGTCACTGTCAGAATGGGCCCTTTATTCCCGCTCTCTGTTTTTGGCCTGTTAACCAGTCCCGAGCCTGTGTCAGTATCTTGTCTCCTATCCCATTGCTTTACTTTGTGACCAACCTCCTGTTGGTGAGTTGATCAAAAGCTTTCTGAAAATACAGGAACTCTACATTCCCCTTTATCAATTCTGTCAGTAACATCCTCAAAAACCCCAACATGTTCGTCCAACATCTTTCCCCACATTAACCCATGTTGACTGTGTCCAATCAGATCATCATTATCCAAGTGTCCAGTTCTCACATCCTTCCGAATTGATTTGAACGTTTCCCCTCCGACTGGAGCAAGGTGAGTGAATTGGGAAAGGGTTACAAAGGAGCTATCAGAGTGTCTGATTCAGTTCCCGTCGCTGGAAATTACACTTTGGGTTTCAGTCCCTTCCAGCAGCGAGGCTCTGATGTAACTTTGTCATTGCTGCTGCTGACCTGGGACATCCCAGAATTACCCGTTTACTCCATTTTAAAACCCCAATGTACCTGTGCAGTAAGCGAGGTGACAGACAGGAGACTTCTTCAAGTAATAAACAAAGTAATTCCTGCAGCGTTTGATCTTTATGTCCTGAGACCAGCGACAACTCTTTCCATTCCAGTGAAAACAAACTTGCCTCTTCACCTCCCCATCACCCGGAGTGGGATGACTACCTGAAACGAGGGATAGAAAGAGTGAAAAGTGTATCCAGTGTGAATATGTTGGACAGTCAATGGAAATCTGAGATAATAGAGTCTGAAATTACCGTTTAACCAGCCCGGGGCGTGTGTGGAGCAGTGATTGACTGGAACAACAGCCTCAGGAATGGTCGATCCACCAGGACTGAAAGAACAATCACAGAGTCAGTCGCTGGACTGGGGAAATCACAATAAAATGAAGCAGGAATTACTCAGCTGGTCAGGCAGCCTGTGTGGAGAGAAACAGAATTAACCTTTCTGTTTGTGATGACCCTTCGTCAGGACAGAGGAGTTATCACAACTCCAAACATTAACTCTGATTCTCTCCACAGAAGCTGACTGAGCTGCTGAGTATTTGCAGCATGTTGTGTTTCCATTTCACATTGTATTCAGGAGGACGTGTGTGAAATGTGCAGTGGGATAAACTCAGCAGGGGAGGGAATATTACCGTGTTTAGCACCCTGGAAAGTGGACATGTCCCCAGTGTTATGACACCCTGGGTGGGTGCACAGTCAGTTCCCCCACAGATCCCGGAGTGAATTACCCAATAATTCATGTGTTTCCTTGAGTTTGTTAACCCTTGACTGCGATAACGAGTTACGGGCACCAGGTTTATTGGTAAAATAGTAACTAACTGTTTATTATAACAAGAGAAAAGAAGAACATATAATGGAAACAACGTAACAACGGTCTGCTAGTCACCAATTCACAAACCCCGTCCCACCCTCCACCCAGACACACACCAGACAGGTACACAGTAAGGGGGGTAGGAAAGGTTCAAAAATTAAGGAGCTGCGCGATTTGAGGTTCTTCACTGCTGGGGTTGTGACCTCTGTAGGCATCGGTCTTCTCTGAATGCACCCCTCTGGGAATTGATTTGCACAGGCGATTCAAGTCGGTGCAATTCCATCCTTTGACCACTAGATGGAGCCTTGCACAGGAGATTTTGGTCAGTGTAATTCTATCCTTTGATCACCAGGTGGAATCTCTGTCTCCTTGAGATACGACTGGAGCTTTATACCTGAGAAATTACAGCAGACTTTATGTCCAGTCTGCCTTTGTCTGTTTGACCGACCTCGGTGCAGAGTTTCGACCTGCATCATGCAGAGAATCCTCAGGTTGCGTTTCCCCCAGCCATTCAGACAGAGAACTAAACTGTTACAGACCTGCTCAGTAACTGAAGTCACAGCCTTTAAAACCAGCAGCTCCTTCACAGGTCTGACTCCTGTCTGCAATCTTCTAAATAGGAGTGCCTTCCGCACGTCTGGCTGGGAGAGAGTGCCTTCAAGCTGCTGGCTGAATCTCTTCACAAAACTCAGGACAAGATGGAGCTCTTCACATGGCCCGCATTTCTTCCGAAATGTTCCGAATGGCTCAACCAATCACAAGCGAAAACAGGCAAAGTCTCAGAATTTCAGACACACAGATTGGCTGCTTACAAGGTTATCAGACTGACATCATGGGCTCTGCCACACAGCATAAAGGGGGAGTCCTGGGCAACTTGATTAGACCAGGGGTGGTTTGGTACGCCTAAAGTCTGGAGCTTAAGCATAAATCCCAGTTTTGCAGCAGCTAAGAAGTGGACTGTAGATTAAAGGCAGTCAGCAGGACAGGAATTACAAAAGAAACACAGAACAGACAAAGGTTTTTGGCCGGATCCTTATACCAGACAGAGACAAAACGTCTCCCGGGCTGTTGAGGAAAACAAGGGAAGATGTAATCAGGACTCAAAGCATCTTCACCCATTGACCGTGGCTATAGGTGTGGAGCTGGAGATCTGCAGGACTAATAACAAAAACAGGATGAAGAGACAGTGTGACTAATTACAGACCACTCCGTCTAACGTCTGTGATGGGTACATTATGGGGAATAATTGTATAAAATTATATTAATCATGGTTTATATATTATGATCACAGAATTTACAGTGCTGAAGGACCCATTCGGCCCATCGAGTCCGCACCGGTCCCTACACTTCTACCCTATCCCCGTAACCCCACCGTACCTTACTTTTTTAAAATCTGTCTATATATATGTTTCTGGAACATACCTCTTCATTCACCCGAGGAAGGAGCAGTGCTCCGAAAGCTAGTGATTCGAAACAAGCCTGTTGGACTTGAACCTGGTGTTGTAAGACTTCTTACTGTGCCCACCCCAGTCCAATGCCGGCATCTCCACATCATTACTTTTTTTTGGACACTAAGGGCAATTTAGCATGGCCAATCCACTTACCCCTGCACATCTTTGGACTTAGCCATTGTGCTAACCATAATGCTGCCTTGCTGCCCAATCAGGGGCAGCATGGTAGCATAGTGGTTAGCACAGTTGCTTTACAGCTCCAGGGTCCCAGCTTCGATTCCCGGCTTGGGTCACTGTCTGTGCGGAGTCTGCACGTTCTCCCCCTGTCTGCGTGGGTTTCCTCCGGGTGCTCCGGTTTCCTCCCATAGCCCAAAGATGTGCAGGTTAGGTGGATTGGCCATGATAAATTGCCCTTAAGTGTCCAAAAAATTGAGGTGGGGTGACTGGGTTACGGGGATAGGGTGGAGCTGTGGGCTTGGGAGTGGTGCTCTTTCCATGGGCCGGTACAGATTTGATGTGCCAAATGGCCTCCTTCTGGACTGTAAATTCGATGATTCTATGGTTTCGAAAGACATAACTTAATCAAAGAGAGTCAGGACCGATCTGTTCCGGCGAAGTCTAGTTTGACTAAATTGATTATATGTTTGGGGCAGTAACATGGAGGGTTGATGAGGATAACGTGCATGATATAACCTACATGGGTTTTAGCAAGCGTTTTGACAAGGTCCAACAAGACGGACGGGTCAGGAAGTTGCTATCTGATGCGATCCAGCCAAAGTGCCAATCTGCATCCCAATTGGCTTAATGCCAGAAAGCAAAGGGTTCTGGTTCGTGTTAGTATTGAGATCGGAAGGTTGTTTCCAGTGGCATTCTGGAGGGATCCAGACTGGGTTCCTGGGTTCTTGTGGTATACTAGTAGGATACTGTTGTAAACCATTTATCTGCTCTGCGTTTCCTTTTTAATTTTGTCCCGTTTGCCTTTCATCTACAATCCCCTTGCTAGCTGCTGCAAAACAAAACTGCCCCCGGTCTAATGGCCCAGGACTTCCCTTTTAGGGTCTGTGGCAGAAGCCATGATGTCAGTTTGATAGACTGGGCATGCAGCCAATCGGTGAATCTGAAATGCTGGACTATCTCCTAATGTTGCTTACGATTGGTGGAGCCACTCAGAATCTTCTGGAAGAAAGGAGGGACATCTGGAGAGCTCCATTTTGTCCTCAGTTCGAAGAGGACTTTCAGCCAGGAAGCAGCTGGACAATTCTCTCTTTGTTCTCTCTACCTCTGTGATTTAAAAGGCTGCTGAGTTTTGCACTGAGTGCTGAATTTGGTGCTTTTTGAGTGCTAAAGTAAGAGTTTGGTGACCGAGGGAGTGCTGAATTTGGTGCTTTTTGAGTGCTATAGTAAGAGTTTGGTGACCGAGGGATTTAGGTGAGGAGGGAGTAAGGTGCTCCTTTCATTTTGTTTCCGACATTTCCGCAAACAGTGCGAAGAGAGCCAGGAGTTTACAGAAACTGTAGCTGACTGGGAGCAGAGTCGGAGGGCGGAGATCTAGTTAGTCCACACGGCAGATATATTCTGTAAGGTAAGAGGGGATGGAGGCTAGGCCAGTTGCATGCTCCTCCTGTAGGATGTGGGTGGTGAGGGATACCACTGGTGTCCCCGCTGACTATACCTGCGGGAAGTGCACCCAACTTCAGCTCCTCCACGACCGTGTTAGGGAACTGGAGCTGAATCTGGATGAACTTCGGATCATCCGGGAGGCAGAGGGGGTGATTGAGAAGAGTTACAGGGAGGTAACCACACCCAAGGTACAGGACAAGAATAGCTGGGTTACAGTCAGGGAGAAAAAACCAAACAGGCAGACAGTGCAGGGATCCCTCGTGGCCGTTCCCCTTCAAAACAAGTATACCGTTTTGGATGCTGTTGGGGGGGATGACCTACCGGGGGAAGGCCCTAGCGGCCAGGTCTCTGGCACTGAGCCTGGCTCTGGGGCTCAGAAGGGAAGGGGGGGGAGAATAGAAAAGCAATAGTTGTAGGAGATTCAATGGTTAACAAAAGGAGGTAGGCAGAAAGTGAGTAATTATAGGCCAGTGAGCTTAACTTCGGTAGTCGGGAAGATGCTGGAATCTATCATCAAGGAAGAAATAGCGAGGCATCTGGATGGACATTGTCCCATTGGACAGACGCAGCATGGGTTCATAAAGGGCAGGTCGTGCCTAACTAATTTAGTGGAATTTTTTGAGGACATTAACAGTGCGGTAGATAACGGGGAGCCAATGGATGTGGTATATCTGGATTTCCAGAAAGCCTTTGACAAGGTGCCACACAAAAGGTTGTTGCATCAGATAAAGATGCATGGCATTAAGGGGAAAGTAGGAGCATGGATAGAGGATTGGTTAATTAATAGAAAGCAAAGAGTGGGGATTAATGGGTGTTTCTCTGGTTGGCAATCAGTAGCTAGCGGTGTCCCTCAGGGATCAGTGTTGGGCCCACAACTGTTCACAATTTACATAGATGATTTGGAGTTGGGGACCAAGGGCAATGTGTCCAAGTTTGCAGACGACACTAAGATAAGTGGTAAAGCAAAAAGTGCAGAGGATACTGGAAGTCTGCAGAGGGATTTGGACAGGCTAAGTGAATGGGCTAGGGTCTGGCAGATGGAATACAATGTTGACAAATGTGAGGTTATCCATTTTGATAAGAATAACGGCAAAAGGGATTATTATTTAAATGATAAAATATTAAAACATGCTGCTGTGCAGAGAGACCTGGGTGTGCTAGTGCATGAGTCGCAGAAAGTTGGTTTTCAGGTGCAACAGGTGATTAAGAAGGCAAATGGAATTTTGTCCTTCATTGCTGGAGGGATGGAGTTTAAGACTGGGGAGGTTATGCTGCAATTGTATAAGGTGTTAGTGAGGCCACACCTGGAGTATTGTGTTCAGTTTTGGTCTCCTTACTTGAGAAAGGACGTACTGGCACTGGAGGGTGTGCAGAGGAGATTCACTAGGTTAACCCCAGAGCTGAAGGGGTTGGATTACGAGGAGAGGTTGAGTAGACTGGGACTGTACTCGTTGGAATTTAGAAGGATGAGGGGGGATCTTATAGAAACATATAAGATTATGAAGGGAATAGATAGGATAGATGCGGGCAGGTTGTTTCCACTGGCGGGTGAAAGCAGAACTAGGGGGCATAGCCTCAAAATAAGGGGAAGTAGGTTTAGGACTGAGTTTAGGAGGAACCTCTTCACCCAAAGGGTTGTGAATCTATGGAATTCCTTGCCCAGTGAAGCAGTAGAGGCTCCTTCATTAAATGTTTTTAAGATAAAGACAGATAGTTTTTTGAAGAATAAAGGGATTAAGGGTTATGGTGTTCGGGCCGGAAAGTGGAGCTGAGTCCACAACAGATCAGCCATGATCTCATTGAATGGCGGAGCAGGCTCGAGGGGCCAGATGGCCGACTCCTACTCCTAGTTCTTATGTTCTTATGTTATGGGGAATAGATAGGAGATTCTGTGGTCGCGAATGAGACTCCCGGAAGGTATGTTGCCTCCCGGGTGCCAGGGCCAGGGATGTCTCGGATCGTGTCTTCAGGATCCTTAAGAGGGAGGCTGAGCAGCCAGAAGTCGTGGTGCACATTGGTACCAACGACATAGGTAGGAAAAGGGGTGTGGAGGTAATAAACAAGTTTAGGGAGTTAGGCTGGAAGTTAAAAGCCAGGACAGACAGAGTTTTCATCTCTGGTTTGTTGCCGGTGCCACGTGATAGCGAGGCTAGGAATAGGGAGAGAGTGCAGCTGAACACGTGGCTGCAGGAATGGTGTAGGAGGGAGGGCTTCAGGTATTTGGATAATTGGAGCGCATTCTGGGGAAGGTGGGACCTGTACAAGCAGGACGGGTTGCATCTGAACCAGAGGGGCACCAATATCCTGGGAGGGAGGTTTTCTAGTACTCTTCGGGAGGGTTTAAACTAATTTGGCAGGGGAATGGGAACCGGATTTGTAGTCCAGCAACTAAGGTAGCCGATATTCAGGACGCCAAAGCGTATAGTGAGGCAGTGGGGAAGGGAACACTGACAAAGGAGAGTACTTGCAGGCACGGAGATGGGTTGAAGTGTGTATACTTCAACGCAAGAAGCATCAGGAATAAGGTGGGTGAACTTAAGACATGGATCGGTACTTGGGACTACGATGTAGTGGCCATCACGGAAACTTGGATAGAAGAGGGGCAGAAATGGTTGTTGGAGGTCCCTGGTTATAGATGTTTCAATCAGATTAGGGAGGGTGGTAAAAGAGGTGGGGGGGTGGCATTATTAATTAGAGATAGTATAACAGCTGCAGAAAGGCAGTTCGAGGAGTATCAGCCTACTGAGGTAGTATGGGTTGAAGTCAGAAATAGGAAAGGAGCAGTCACCTTGTTAGGAGTTTTCTATAGGCCCCCCAATAGTAGCAGAGATGTGGAGGAACAGATTGGGAAGCAGATTTTGGAAAGGTGCAGAAGTCATAGGGTAGTAGTCATGGGCGACTTTAACTTCTCAAATATTGAGTGGAAACTCTTTAGATCAAATAGTTTGGATGGGGTGGTGTTTGTGCAGTGTGTCCAGGAAGCTATTCTAACACAGTATGTAGATTGTCCGACCAGAGGAGGGGCAATATTGGATTTAGTACTTGGTAATGAACCAGGGCAAGTGATAGATTTGTTAGTGGGGGAGCATTTTGGAGATAGTGACCACAATTCTGTGACTTTCACTTTAGTAATGGAGAGGGATAGGTACGTGCAACAGGGCAAGGTTTACAATTGGGGGAAGGGTAAATACGATGTTGTCAGACAAGAATTGGAGTGCATAAGTTGGGAACATAGGCTGGCAGGGAAGGACGCAAGTGAAATGTGGAACTTGTTCAAGGAACAGGTGCTACGTGTCCTTGATATGTATGTCCCTGACAGGCAGGGAAGAGATGGTCGAGTGAGGGAACAATGGTTGACAAGAGAGGTTGAATGTCTTGTTAAGTGGAAAAAGGAGACTTATATAAGGCTGAGGAAACAAGGTTCAGACAGGGCATTGGAGGGATACAAGATAGCCAGGAGGGAACTGAAGAAAGGGATAAGGAGAGCAACGAGAGGGCATGAACAATCTTTGGCAGGTAGGATCAAGGAAAACCCCAAGGCCTTTTACACATATGTGATTAATATGAGAATGACGAGAGCGAGGGTAGGTCCGATCAAGGACAGTAGCGGGAGATTGTGTATAGAGTCTGAAGAGATAGGAGAGGTCTTGAACGACTACTTTTCTTCTGTATTTACAAATGAGAGGGGCGATATTGTTGGAGAGGACAGTGTGAAACAGATTGGTAAGCTCGAGGAAATACTTGTCAGGAAGGAAGATGTGTTGGGCATTTTGAAAAACTTGAGGATAGACAAGTCCCCCGGGCCTGACGGTATATATCCAAGGATTCTATGGGAAGCAAGAGATGAAATTGCAGAGCCGTTGGCAATGATCTTTTCGTCCTCACTGTCAACAGGGGTGGTACCAGGGGATTGACGAGTGGTGAATGTCGTGCCCCTGTTCAAAAAAGGGACTAGGAATAACCCTGGGAATTACAGGCCAGTTAGTCTTACTTCGGTGGTAGGCCAAGTACTGGAAAGGGTCCTGAAGGATAGGATTTCTGAACATCTGGAAAGGCACTGCTTGATTAGGGATAGTCAGCACGGATTTGTGAGGGGTAGGTCTTGCCTTACAAGTCTTATTGAATTCTTTGAGGAGGTGACCAAGCATGTGGATGAAGGTAAAGCAGTGGATGTAGTGTACATGGATTTTAGTAAGGCATTTGATAAGATTCCCCATGGTAGGCTTATGCAGAAAGTAAGGAGGCATGGGATAGTGGGAAATTTGGCCAGTTGGATAACGAACTGTTTGTGATTTTCATTAATGACTTGGATGAGGGAGTTGAAGGGTGGGTCAGTAAATTTGCAGACGATACGAAGATTGGTGGAGTTGTGGATAGTGAGGAGGGCTGTTGTCGGCTGCAAAGAGACATAGAATGGATGCAGAGCTGGGCTGAGAAGTGGCAGATGGAGTTTAACCCTGAAAAGTGTGAGGTTGTCCATTTTGGAAGGACAAATATGAATGCGGAATACAGGGTTAACGGTAGAGTTCTTGGCAATGTGGAGAAGCAGAGAGATCTTGGGGTCTATGTTCATACATCTTTGAAAGTTGCACTCAAGTGGATAGAGCTGTGAAGAAGGCCTATGGTGTGCTCGCGTTCATTAACAGAGGGATTGAATTTAAGAGCCGTGAGGTGATGATGCAGCTGTACAAAACTTTGGTAAGGCCACATTTGGAGTATTGTGTACAGGTCTGGTCGACTCATTTTAGGAAGGATGTGGAAGCTTTGGAAAGGTGCAAAGAAGATTTACCAGGATGTTGCCTGGAATGGAGAGTAGGTCTTAAGAGGAAAGGTTGAGGGTGCGAGGCCTTTTCTCATTAGAGCGGAGAAGGATGAGGGGCGACTTGATAAGGGCGGTTTATAAGATGATCAGGGGAATCGATAGAGTAGACAGTCAGAGACTTTTCCCCCGGGTGGAACAAACCATTACAAGGGGACATAAATTTAAGGTGAAAGGTGGAAGATATAGGAGGGATATCAGAGGTAGGTTCTTTACCCAGAGAGTAGTGGGGGCATGGAATGCACTGCCTGTGGAAGTAGTTGAGTCGGAAACATTAGGGACCTTCAAGCAGCTATTGGATAGGTACATGGATTACGGTAAAATGATATAGTGTAGATTTATTTGTTCTTAAGGGCAGCACGGTAGCATTGTGGATAGCACAATTGCTTCACAGCTCCAGGGTCCCAGGTTCGATTCCGGCTTGGGTCACTGTCTGTGCGGAGTCTGCACGTCCTCCCCGTGTCTGCGTGGGTTTCCTCCGGGTGCTCCGGTTTCCTCCCACAGTCCAAAGATGTGCAGGTTAGGTGAATTGGCCAATGATAAATTGCCCTTAGTGTCCAAAATTGCCCTTGGTGTTGGGTGGAGGTGTTGAGTTTGGGTAGGGTGCTCTTTCCAAGAGCCGGTGCAGACTCAAAGGGCCGAATGGCCTCCTTCTGCACTGTAAATTCAATGATAATCTATGATTAATTCTAGGACAAAGGTTCGGCACAACATCGTGGGTGAAGGGCCTGCTCTGTGCTGTATTTTCTATGTTCTATGTTCTATGCTGATCAGATCTGTGAAGGCACTCCTCTTTAAAAGACAGACTGCAGTGAAAACTGTGATGAGAAACGTCTGGAGTGAAAGATTGTGACCGGTTTCTCCTCCACGTCTGTGATTCGTTAATCCTCTGTCTGAATAGCTGGGTAAAGCTCAATATGAGAACACTCTTTATAATACAGCATGCACAGAGATCATGCAAAAGGAAGACAGTTTAGAACGCTCAGGTTTAAAGTTCCAGTGATATCTCAGGGATCAGCGTGCTCCATTCAGTGGTCGGAGGTCAGAATTACATTGACCGAAATCCCTGAATGAAGCTTCATCCGGTGGTTGATGGTCAGAATTTCATTGACCTGAATCTCCAGTTTGAAGCTCCATCTGATGGTCGGAGCTCAGAATGACACTGATCGGAATCACTTATATAAACCAATTGCCCAGAGAGTCGCATTCAGAGACAAAAGAACAAAGAACAAAGAAATGTACAGCACAGGAACAGGCCCTTCGGCCCTCCAAGCCCGTGCCGACCATACTGCCCGACTAAACTACAATCTTCTACACTTCCTGGGTCCGTATCCTTCTATTCCCATCCTATTCATATATTTGTCAAGATGCCCCTTAAATGTCCCTATCGTCCCTGCCTCCACTACCTCCTCCGGTAGTGAGTTCCAGGCACCCACTACCCTCTGCGTAAAAAACTTGCCTCGTACATCTACTCTAAACTTTGCCCCTCTCACCTTAAACCTATGCCCCCTAGTAATTGACCCCTCTACCCTGGGGAAAAGCCTCTGACTATCCACTCTGTCTATGCCCCTCATAATTTTGTATACCTCTATCAGGTCGCCCCTCAACCTCCTTCGTTCCAGTGAGAACAAACCGAGTTTATTCAATCGCTCCTCATAGCTTATGCCCTCCATACCAGGCAACATTCTGGTAAATCTCTTCTGCACCCTCTCTAAAGCCTCCACATCCTTCTGGTAGTGTGGCGACCAGAATTGAACACTATACTCCAAGTGTGGCCTAACTAAGGTTCTATACAGCTGCAACATGACTTGCCAATTCTTATACTCAATGCCCCGGCCAATGAAGGCAAGCATGCCGTATGCCTTCTTGACTACCTTCTCCACCTGTGTAGCCCCTTTCAGTGATCTGTGGACCTGTACTCCTAGATCTCTTTGACTTTCAATACTCTTGAGGGTTCTACCATTCACTGTATATTCCCTACCTGCATTAGCCCTTCCAAAATGCATTACCTCACATTTGTCCAGGTTAAACTCCATCTGCCATCTCTCCGCCCAAGTCTCCAGACAATCTAAATCCTGCTGTATCCTCAGACAGTCCTCATCGCTATCCGCAATTCCACCAACCTTTGTGTCGTCTGCAAACTTACTAATCAGACCAGTTACATTTTCCTCCAAATCATTTATATATACTACAAAGAGCAAAGGTCCCAGCACTGATCCCTGTGGAACACCACTGGTCACAGCCCTCCAATTAGAAAAGCATCCCTCCATTGCTACCCTCTGCCTTCTATGGCCTAGCCAGTTCTGTATCCACCTTGCCAGTTCACCCCTGATCCCGTGTGACTTCACCTTTTGTACTAGTCTACCATGAGGGACCTTGTCAAAGGCCTTACTGAAGTCCATATAGACAACATCTACTGCCCTACCTGCATCAATCATCTTAGTGACCTCCTCGAAAAACTCTATCAAGTTAGTGAGACACGACCTCCCCTTCACAAAACCGTGCTGCCTCTCACTAATACGTCCATTTGCTTCCAAATGGGAGTAGATCCTGTCTCGAAGAATTCTCTCCAGTAATTTCCCTACCACTGAAGTAAGGCTCACCGGCCTGTAGTTCCCGGGATTATCCCTGCCACCCTTCTTAAACAGAGGAACAACATTGGCTATTCTCCAGTCCTCCGGGACATCCCCTGAAGACAGCGACGACCGGTGCCTCCTGAGACCAGAACCGCCGCAGCGGAGATTCATCTCAAACATTTTCTTCAATTCTTGTTGTTTTAATTCTTCCCCTCCCCTTACCGTGTGTCTGTCTTGTGTGTGTCCAGGTGGAGGGTGGGACGGGGCTTTGGGAATAGATGGAGTCAGGAAAACACAAATTATTGGGCAATTCACTTATGTTGGGACTGTAACTGACGACACACTCACCCAGGGTGTTGAAACAAAGAAATGGGATTGAAAGTTGTCGACATGATTAAATGTCTGTAGCAGAGACGGAAATTGTTCCTGTGGTTTGAGAGTGAGGAGAAAAGCTGTAAACTCTTGGAAGATATCAATGGACTGGTCAGGTGGGTGGATGTGTGAGCAAGTGAACTCCATGTGGAGAAGTGGGAGGAAATGGGTTTTGGGAGTGTCATCACCCCGACGAGGACTAAGGGCAGCCACTGTTGATACCCCCGTGGGACACGAAGAGTATGAGCTTCCCTGATAGGGAGCAGAGACCACCCAGCTGGCGGTTGCTATACCTAAATATATAGTCGACCCAAGCAGGGCCTGGAGCTGTACGTTGTCCCAAAAGGGACTGAATTGGGAGAGAGTTACTGCTGTGGCTAGATGTTGTACATAGTTCAATAAATCCCAGCTAGCTTCCTCATTCACTAAACTGGCGACGAGGACAAAGAGGCTCCGGTCTCGTTTGTGGAACCGCCAGCCGCCCCAGATGAATATTATTCAGGAACATGTGGACATAAAATCCAAGATGCCTCTGTTCGGTAAGCTAGAAGCCTTTGATGCAAGTCTGCAAGACTGGAGCTAGTATGCTGAATGCAGGAGATACAGCTTCCAGGCTAATTTCCCCAGGTATTATGGTGGAAGATCGTCAGAAATTCATCCTCCTGAACGCGTGCGAGGCCCGTCTTTTGGAATTATAAAGAGTCCCATTAACCTGAATGCAGCAGGCTCTAAATAGTTTGGCGAACTGACCATATTGGTGGCTGAAACCCTCTCTTTTTTTGTTTTATAAATTTAGCGTGGCCAATTATTTTTTTTTCAATTCAGGAGCTATTGAGCCTGGGAGTTAAAGTGGCTGGTCATGAATTGTCTTTCAGGGGAAGATCCACGGTATTGGACAAGATTATCCCAACCAAGGCTGGATTCACTACTTTTATTTATTTCAGATCCATGTCTGGACCACTGCAGGAGCCTCGATCTTTCCTTTACTCTCAACCAATTCTCTGCAGTTACACTGATGAGTTTAATCAAGTTTCCCCCTGCATCTTACCTGTTGAATCTGTACCATCCAGGGACAAGATTGTTGTCACAATGTAAACTAGAACACTTTCGACCAACACACTTTGTGCTCCTCCACCGCTGGTTCAGGACTTGGTGACTCACACACGGGTCGACAGGCTTGGACTGTCCGGCTGATGAGCACAAGATGTTTATTGTAAAGATAAAGTTTAGGAAATGTTCCACACTGACTCGTCTCCATTGAAACATTAAAAACCTCCCTTTCACCCACTGCTCTGCTATCAAATCCCTGAAATGAAAGCGGGAATCTCTACTCCTTCCCGAGACCAGTACCCGGAACCCCCCACCCCCCACCCATCCCCCCTCCTCATCTCCCCTCCACCCCACCCATCCTCTCTCTCCCCACCCCACCCATCCCCCCTCTCTCTCCCCCCACCCATCATCCCCCCCACCCTTGCCCCCTCTTCCCCGCCACACCCATCACCCCCCAACCCCACCCACCCATGCCGACTCTCCCCCCCCACCATCCCCCATCTCTCCCTCCCACCCATCCCCCCTCTCCCCCCACCCAAAGTGTTGTTACTCTATGAAATCCATCTCCCAGAAAGCACTGATTGGCTCTTTGAGTTGACTGTAGGCTGAGTTAGAGATTTTCAGAAACAAGGGATTCAAGACTTGTGAGGGGCTGACGGCAGATTGGAGATGAGGCAACCGGCAAATCTGCCAGGCTCAGATTGAATGCTGGGACAGGCTGGAAGGGCCGAATGGCTGACTCCAGTTTAGTCCCATGTGCAGATGTCCATCGCAGTCTCCTCACTCAGTTCACTCCACACTGAGGGGCTGAGGTTCAGCGTGACACACCCGGCAGCAATCGATGTGACTCACAAACACGGAAAACTGGGCCCATTTGCAAATTGAAGGTTCTGAGAGTTTAAAATCAGTGTCAGCTTGGAGAATAAAATCACTTCAGGAGGTTGAGCAGTGGGTGGTGATGAATGGGTTATTTTGACATTCAATGATGATCCCCAGTGTTGGGGCTGCCACCTGGACACTTTCTGCTATTGGGAAATGATTTGAATATTGGAAAGGCAAGATAACTCTCCAAACGTCCTGAGCAAAGCAAACCTGGAGATGGGGCAGTGAGTGAGGAGGATACCCATTATTTAACAGCACATGGATAGGCTGGTGAAATGGACAAGAAAGTGGCCGATGATTTCACACAGAAAGGTCTGAAGCTTTTTTCTAGGAGAGTTGGGGAGAGTCAAGATAGACTTTATGGTGCAGTTCAAAAGAGTGTTCAGGGACAGAGGGTCTTGGAGGTCTGTGGGCAATGGTCTTTGAAGACAATCACTTATATTGAGTGGGACGTGATGAAACCATTAGTAGAGGTGTAATGTGTAAAATCAGCAAAGACCATGTTGAAGGATGTGAGGGTTCTTGGGCGAGATTCTCCGACCTCCCGCCGGGTCAGAGAATCGCCGGGGGCTGCCGTGAATCCCGCCCCCGCCGGTTTCCGAATTCTCCGGCACCGGATATTCGGCAGGGGCGGGAATCGCGCCGCGCCGGTTGGCGGGCCCCCCGCGCGATTCTCCGGCCCGGATGGGCCGAAGTCCCGCTGCTAAAATGCCTGATTAAACCACCTCTCTTACCGGCGGGACAAGGCGGCACGGGCGGGCTCCGGGGTCCTGGGGGGGGCAGGGCGATCTGGCCCCGGGGGGTGCCCCCACGGTGGCCTGGCCCGCGCTCGGTGCCCACCGATCCGCGGGCGGGCCTGTGCCGTGGGGGCACTCTTTTCCTTCCGCCTTCGCCACGGTCTCCACCATGGCGGAGGCGGAAGAGACTCCCTCCACTGCGCAGGCGCGGGGATGCCGTCAGTGGCCGCTAACGCTCCCGAGCATGCGCCGCCCGGAGATGTCATTCCCGCGCCAGCTGGCGGGGCACCAAAGGCCTTTTCCGCCAGCTGGTGGGCGGAAATTCGCCCGGCGCGGGCCTAGCCCCTTAAGGTTGGGGCTCGGCCCCCCAAATGCGGAGCATTCCGCACCTTTGGGGCGGCACGATGCCCGACTGATTTGCGCCGTTTTGGGCGCCAGTCTGCGGACATCGCGCCGATACCGGAGAATTTCGCCCAAGAGGGGGCAGAGGAGATTTAACCAGGATAGCTACAGGAATGATGGAGCTCAGTACAAGTTTAGAATGGAGAATCTGATGCCTACGGCGCTGAGGATCCGGGTTTGACCCCGGCCCCAGGTCACTGTCCGTGTGGGGTTTGTACATTCTCCCCGTGTCTGCGCGGATTCACCCCCATACCCCAAAGATGTGCAGGGTAGGTGGATTGGCCATTCTACATTGCCCCTTAATTGGAAAAGAATAATTGAATTGGGTACTCATTTTGTAAATGGGGAATCTGAGCTTATTCTTTCGAGGGCAAAGGTACTTCGGTGAGAGTTGCTCGCCGTGTCGAAGATGGTGACTGGTTTCTGTCATGCAGACAAAGAGAAGCTCTTCCCATTGGTCAGAGAGTTGCTGACGGTACAAGGAGGAGGGGACACGGTTTGAATCTTTGTGCTCAGATGTGGAGGGGAAAGTGAGTGGGAACTTTTTAACACATCGACAGGTATTGATCTGGATCTCATTGTAAGTGAGTGAGGGGGAAACAGAGACAATTCGAAAAGGAAATGGAATGTGCACTCGATGGAATAACCGTCCAGGGAAATGGGAACAGAACGAGGAAATGAAATGAAAATCGCTGATTGTCACAAGTAGGCTTCAATGAAGTTAGTGTGAAAAGCCCCTAGTCGCCACATTCCGGCACCTGTTCGGGGAGGCTGGTACGGGAATGGGACTGATTGGATTTCTCTCCAAGGATTTGATAGTCACTCAGTTCATCCTGAGTATGGAGGGGTTTTCCTATGAGGAGAGGTTGATCAGTAAGTTTGTGAATGATATGAAAATTGGCGGGTGATAAATAGTGAGGAGGATAGCCTTCGATTGCCGGAGGATATAGACGGGCTGGTCATATGGGCTGACCAGTGGCAAATGGAATTCAATGCGGATAAGTGTGAGGTGATGCACTTGGACAGGACAAACAAGGCAAAGGATTACATGGTAAACGGCTGGACCCTGGGAAGCCCCGAGGATCAGAGGGGCCTTGGTGTGCATGGACACCCGTCCCTGAAGGTAGCAGAGCAGGTGGATACAGTGGTTAAGAAGGCCAATGGCCTTTATTAGCCGAGGCAGCGAGTTTAAGAGCAGGGAGGTTATGCTGGAACTGTATAAAACGTCGGTTAGGCCACTGCTAGAGTATTGTGTGCAGTTCTGGAATCCACATTACAGGAAGGATGTGATAGCCACTGGACAGGGTGCAGAGGAGATTTACCAGGATGTTGCCTGGGCTGGAGAGGTTTAGTTATGAAGAGAGATTGGATAGACTGGGGTTGTTTTCCTTGGAGCAGAGGAGACTGAGGGGGACATGATTGAGATGTATAAAATTATGAGGCACACAGATAGAGTGGGCAGGAAGAAACCTTACCCCTCGGTGGAGGGATCAGTGACCAGGGGGCAGAGATTTCCGGTAAGGGGCAGGAGGGTTCGAGGGGGTTTGAGGAGAAACCTTTTTCCCCAGAGGGGGTTGGGAGTCTGGAACTCGCTGCCTGAAAGGGGGGTGGAGGCAGAGACCCTCAGAACATTAAGAAGTATTTAGATGAGCACTTGCAGTCCCAGGGCAAACTATGGGCCAAGTGCTGGGAAATGGGATTAGAATGGTTAGGGGTTGATTTCGACTGATGCAGGCACGATGGGCTGAAGGGCCATAAGACATAGGAGCAGAATTAGGCCACTCGGCCCATCGAGTCTGCTCCGCCATTCAATCATGGCTGTTGTTTTTCTCATCCCATTCTCCTGCCTTCTCCCCATAATCCCGACTCTGCCTGTTAACCAGTCCTTAGTCTGTGTCAGTATCTTGTCTCCTATCCCATTGCTTTACTTTGTTGACCAACCTCCTGTTGGTGAGTTGATCAAAAGCTTTCTGAAAATACAGGAACTCTACATTCCCCTTTATCAATTCTGTTAGTAACATCCTCAAAACCCCCAACATGTTCGTCCAACATCTTTCCCCACATTAACCCATGTCGACTGTGTCCAATCAGATCATCATTATCCAAGTGTCCAGTTCTCACATCCTTCCGAATTGATTTGAACGTTTCCCCTCCGACTGCAGCAAGGTGAGTGAGTTGGGAAAGGGTTACAAAGGAGCTATCAGAGTGTCTGATTCAGTTCCCGTCGCTGGAAATTACACTTTGGGTTTCAGTCCCTTCCAGCAGCGAGGCTCTGATGTAACTTTGTCATTGCTGCTGCTGACCTGGGACATCCCAGAATTACCCGTTTACTCCATTTAAAAACCCCAATGTACCTGTGCAGTAAGCGAGGTGACAGGCGGGAGACTTCTTCAAGTAATAAACAAAGTAATTCCTGCAGCGTTTGATCTTTATGTCCTGAGACCAGCGACAACTATTTCCACTCCAGTGAAAACAAACTTGCCTCTTCACCTCCCCATCACCCGGAGTGGGATGCCTACCTGAAACGAGGGATAGAAAGAGTGAAAAGTGTATCCAGTGTGAATATGTTGGACAGTCAATGGAAATCTGAGATAATAGAGTCTGAAATTACCACGTAACCAGCCCGGGGCGCTTGTGGAGCAGTGATTGACTGGAACAACAGCCTCAGGAATGGTCGATCCACCAGGACTGAAAGAACAATCACAGAGTCAGTCGCTGGACTGGGGAAATCACAATAAAATGAAGAAGGAATTACTCAGCTGGTCAGGCAGCCTGTGTGGAGAGAAACAGAATTAACCTTTCTGTTTGTGATGACCCTTCGTCAGGACAGAGGAGTTATCACAACACCAAACATTAACTCTGATTCTCTCCACAGAAGCTGACTGAGCTGCTGAGTATTTGCAGCATGTTGTGTTTCCATCTCACATTGTATTCAGGAGGACGTGTGTGAAATGTGCAGTGGGATAAACTCAGCAGGGGAGGGAATATTACCGTGTTTAGCACCCTGGAAAGTGGACATGTCCCCAGTGTTATGACACCCTGGGTGGGTGCACAGTCAGTTCCCCCACAGATCCCGGAGTGAATTACCCAATAATTCATGTGTTTCCTTGAGTTTGTTAACCCTTGACTGCGATAACGAGTTACGGGCACCAGGTTTATTGGTAAAATAGTAACTAACTGTTTATTATAACAAGAGAAAAGAAGAACATATAATGGAAACAACGTAACAACTGTCTGCTAGTCACCAATTCACAAAACCCCGTCCCACCCTCCACCCAGACACACACAAGACAGGTACACAGTAAGGGGGGTAGGAACGGTTCAAAAATTAAGGAGCTGCGCGATTTGAGGTTCTTCACTGCTGTGGTTGTGACCTCTGTAGGCATCGGTCTTCTCTGAATGCACCCCTCTGGGAATTGATTTGCACAGGCGATTCAAGTCGGTGCAATTCCATCCTTTGACCACTAGATGGAGCCTTACACAGGAGATTTTGGTCAGTGTAATTCTATCCTTTGACCACCAGGTGGAATCTCTGTCTCCTTGAGATACGACTGGAGCTTTATACCTGAGAAATTACAGCAGACTTTATGTCCAGTCTGCCTTTGTCTGTTTGACCGATCTCGGTGCAGAAATTCGACCTGCATCATGCAGAGAATCCTCAGGTTGCGTTTCCCCCAGCCATTCAGACAGAGAACTAAACTGTTACAGACCTGCTCAGTAACTGAAGTCACAGCCTTTAAAACCAGCAGCTCCTTCACAGGTCTGACTCCTGTCTGCAATCTTCTAAATAGGTGTGCCTTCCGCACGTCTGGCTGGGAGAGAGTGCCTTCAAGCTGCTGGCTGAATCTCTTCACAAAACTCAGGACAAGATGGAGCTCTTCACATGGCCCGCATTTCTTCCGAAATGTTCCGAATGGCTCAACCAATCACAAGCGAAAACAGGCAAAGTCTCAGAATTTCAGACACACAGATTGGCTGCTTACAAGGTTATCAGACTGACATCATGGGCTCTGCCACACAGCATAAAGGGGGAGTCCTGGCCAACTTGATTAGACCAGGGGTGGTTTGGTACGCCTAAAGTCTGGAGCTCAAGCATAAATCCCAGTTTTGCAGCAGCTAAGAAATGGACTGTAGATTAAAGGCAGTCAGCAGGACAGGAATTACAAAAGAAACACAGAACAGACAAAGGTTTTTGGCCGGATCCTTATACCAGACAGAGACAAAACGTCTCCCGGGCTGTTGAGGAAAACAAGGGAAGATGTAACCAGGACTCAAAGCATCTTCACCCATTGACCGTGGCTATAGGTGTGGAGCTGGAGATCTGCAGGACTAATAACAAAAACAGGATGAAGAGACAGTGTGACTAATTACAGACCACTCCGTCTAACGTCTGTGATGGGTACATTATGGGGAATAATTGTATAAAATTATATTAATCATGGTTTATATATTATGATCACAGAATTTACAGTGCTGAAGGACCCATTCGGCCCATCGAGTCCGCACCGGTCCTTGGAAAGAGCACCCTACCTAACCTCACAGCTCCACCCTATCCCCACACTTCCACCCTATCCCCGTAACCCCACCTTACCTGACTGTTTTTGAATCTGTCTATATATAAGTTTCTGGAACCTCTTCATTCACCTGAGGAAGGAGCAGTGCTCCGAAAGCTAGTGATTCTAAACAAACCTGTTGGACTTTAACCTGGTGTTGTAAGACTTCTTACTGTGCTCACCCCAGTCCAACGCCGGTATCTCCACATCATTACTTTTTTTTGGACACTGTAAGGTTTTCGGGCAATTCGGCCCTTTTTGGTCTGTTCAAGAGTAAAATCCAGAGACTGGAACATAACCAAATTTCCCAGCAGGCTTGGCCTGCTGAGTGGGTATGTGTATGGATACTTACAACCCCCCCCCCCCCCCCCCCCCCCCCCCAGGAGCTACAAGGAAGAAGGAGCCAGACAACTAGATAAGATTAAAACACAGACAAAGGGGCATGGTAATACAAATACCCCATCAACATAGCGAGGTGAGAATAGCAGCGATCTCCGGAGCAGATGGAAGACTTTGAAAATCTTCACAAGAGAGCTTAACCTCGTTATCCCAAAAAGCAGACTGTCTGTGCTCAGTATATTGCGCTGGAAAAGCCCTTGAAGATAAACGGTAGAAAAACCCAAGTTGGAGGCGGACCTGGGGGAGGTACTCCAATCTTGACAGAAGCCACCGGCAGGAACTCACTGGGTGGAGGGGGCGGAGTCGTCGCCAAATTCAAATCAGGACAGGTCTGCCTGGCTGGAAGGAGCGGACCTGCGAGGAAAACCCGGAAGTCAACAGGTCTGCCCAGCTCAAAGGGGGCGGGACCAGCGGGAACTTTAAACTTGGACCGATACAATGCAAATGCGAGGAAAACCCGGAAGTCGACAGGTCTGACCGGCTCAAAGGGGGCGGGACCAACGGGAACTTTAAACCTTCCCGATTCAATGCAAAAGGGGCTGGCCGAACACAGGAAAAAGCCAGGTAAACGGATATAAAAGGGGCTGTGTTTCGATTGAGGGTCTCTTGGCTTGACCTCTCCACCTTCGACTTGACCTCCTGCTCGAGCCGCAGCCCTGGACTGTAAGTACCCTGCAGCAGCGAGCGAAACTCCCGGGACTTTGATAGTGGTTGAGGCTTTGGGGCAGGGGGCTTGATTTGTGTTTTGTACCATTGCTAAAATTGTGTAACAATAAGATTTTACGTTGTGTCCGTTATAGTACTTCCTGAATAGGCATAGTTTGTGTTAGAGCTTAAGATTTTATTATAATTTCTTCTGTTTGATGATTTTGACCTGGGTTTTGCAATAAACCTCGATTTGCTGATAATTTGAGTGGTTTAAATTCTTCAATCTCTCACCAGCAATCTCTGACCAAGTCATTGTTAAGATATTCCTCACCTTAATTCCGGGGTCGAGAATCTGGGGTCATCTTGAACGATTCGAACCCGTTCACTCAGGACAGGCTGCTGGTTAGGTAATAAACAGCAGTGTCCTATTCTCTCTCTTGGGAAAGCTACTCCAGCGAAGTAGGAACCGGGTGGGTGTTGCACCACCGGCAAGAGTGAGAATCACCTGGGCATTGGTGGGGGTCTGGATATCTATGCGATATAAGCCTCAGGCTTCCGGTTAGGGATAAACGGCAGGCTTGATTCAGTGCTCTCTTCCGTGGAGGTGTCCCAGTGCGGCATCCCCTGGCCTCTGAAGTTTCAGTGCCAGCTGGAGAGAGACACACACAGATACTCAAACCCCAGATATCGGCCCAGTAGTGGAGTAGCCCTCTACAACACTAAGGGCAATTTAGCATGGCCAATCCACTTACCCCTGCACATCTTTGGGCTTAGCCATTGTGCTAACCATTATGCTACCTTGCTGCCCAACCAGGGGCAGCACGGAAGCACAGTGGTTAGCACAGTTGCTTTACAGCTCCAGGGTCCCAGGTTCGATTCCCGGCTTGGGTCACTGTCTGTGCGGAGTCTGCACGTTCTCCCCGTGTGTGCGTGGGTTTCCTCCGGGTGCTCCGGTTTCCTCCCACAGTCCAAAGATGTGCAGGTTAGGTGGATTGGCCATGATAAATTGCCCTTACATGTCCAAAAAATTGTGGTGGGGTGACTGGGTTACGGGGATAGGGTGGAGCTGTGGGCTTGGGAGTGGTGCTTTTTCCATGGGCCGGTACAGATTTGATGTGCCAAATGGCCTCCTTCTGGACTGTAAATTCGATGATTCTATGGTTTTGAAAGACATAAATTAATCAAAGAGAGTCAGGACCGATCTGTTCCGGCGAAGTCTAGTTTGACTAAATTGATTATATGTTTGGGGCAGTAACATGGAGGGTTGATGAGGATAACGTGCATGATATAACCTACATGGGTTTTAGCAAGCGTTTTGACAAGGTCCAACAAGACGGACGGGTCAGGAAGTTGCTATCTGATGCGATCCAGCCAAAGTGCCAATCTGCATCCCAATTGGCTTAATGCCAGAAAGCAAAGGGTTCTGGTTCGTGTTAGTATTGAGATCGGAAGGTTGTTTCCAGTGGCATTCTGGAGGGATCCAGACTGGGTTCCTGGGTTCTTGTGGTATACTATTAGGATACTAGGTCCACAGGTCTAATGGCCCAGGACTTCCCTTTTAGGGGCAGCACGGTAGCATTGTGGATAGCACAATTGTTTCACAGCTCCAGGGTCCCAGGTTCGATTCTGGCTTGGGTCACTGTCTGTGCGGAGTCTGCACATCCTCCCCTTGTGTGCGTGGGTTTCCTCCGGGTGCTCCGGTTTCCTCCCACAGTCCAAAGATGTGCAGGTTAGGTGGATTGGCCATGATAAATTGCCCATCGTGTCCAAAATTTCCCTTAGTGTTGTGTGGGGTTATGGGGATTGGGTAGAGGTGTTGACCTTGGGTAGGGAGCTCTTTCCAAGAGCCGGTGCAGACTCGATGGGCCGAATGGCCTCCTTCGGCACTGTTAATTCTGTGATACTGTTGTAAACCATTTATCTGCTCTGCGTTTCCTTTTTAATTTTGTCCCGTTTGCCTTTCATCTACAATCCCCTTGCTAGCTGCTGCAAAACAAAACTGCCCCCGGTCTAATGGCCCAGGACTTCCCTTTTAGGGTCTGTGGCAGAAGCCATGATGTCAGTTTGATAGACTGGGCATGCAGCCAATCGGTGAATCTGAAATGCTGGACTATCTCCTGTTGTTGCTTACGATTGGTGGAGCCACTCAGAATCTTCTGGAAGAAAGGAGGGACATCTGGAGAGCTCCATTTTGTCCTCAGTTCGAAGAGGACTTTCAGCCAGGAAGCAGCTGGACAATTCTCTCTTTGTTCTCTCTATCCCTGTGATTTAACAGGCTGCTGATAAGATCTGTGAAGGCACTCCTCTTTAAAAGACAGACTGCAGTGAAAACTGTGATGAGAAACGTCTGGAGTGAAAGATTGTGACCGGTTTCTCCTCCACGTCTGTGATTCGTTAATCCTCTGTCTGAATAGCTGGGTAAAGCTCAATATGAGAACACTCTTTATAATACAGCATGCACAGAGATCATGCAAAAGGAAGACAGTTTAGAACGCTCAGGTTTAAAGTTCCAGTAATATCTCAGGGATCAGCGTGCTCCATTCAGTGGTCGGAGGTCAGAATTACATTGACCTAAATCCCTGAATGAATCTTCATCTGGTGGTTGATGGTCAGAATTTCATTGACCTGAATCTCCAGTTTGAAGCTCCATCTGATGGTCGGAGCTCAGAATGACACTGATCGGAATCACTTATATAAACCAATTGCCCAGAGAGTCGCATTCAGAGACGACCGGTGCCTCCTGAGACCAGAACCGCCGCAGCAGAGATTCATCTCAAACATTTTCTTCAATTCTTGTTGTTTTAATTCTTCCCCTCCCCTTACCGTGTGTCTGTCTTGTGTGTGTCCAGGTGGAGGGTGGGACGGGGCTTTGGGAATAGATGGAGTCAGGAAAACACAAATTATTGGGCAATTCACTTATGTTGGGACTGTAACTGACTACACACTCACCCAGGGTGTTGTAACAAAGAAATGGGATTGAAAGTTGTCGACATGATTAAATGTCTGTAGCAGAGACGGAAATTGTTCCTGTGGTTTGAGAGTGAGGAGAAAAGCTGTAAACTCCTGGAAGATATCAATGGACTGGTCAGGTGGGTGGATGTGTGAGCAAGTGAACTCCATGTGGAGAAGTGGGAGGAAATGGGTTTTGGGAGTGTCATCACCCCGACGAGGACTAAGGGCAGCCACTGTTGATACCCCCGTGGGACACAAAGAGTATGAGCTTCCCTGATAGGGAGCAGAGACCACCCAGCTGGCGGTTGCTATATCTAAATATATAGTCGACCCAAGCAGGGCCCGGAGCTGTTCATTGTCCCAAAAGGGGCTGAATTGGCCACTGCTGTGGCTAGATGTTGTACATAGTTCAATAAATCCCTGCTAACTTCCTCAAACACTAAACTGGCGACGAGGACAAAGAGGCTCCGGTCTCGTTTGTGGAACCGCCAGCCGCCCCGGATGAATATTATTCAGGAACATGTGGACATAAAGTCCAAGATGCCTCTGTTCGGTAAGCTAGAAGCCTTTGATGCAAGTCTGCAAGACTGGAGCTAGTATGCTGAATGCAGGAGATACAGCTTCCAGGCTAATTTCCCCAGGTATTATGGTGGAAGATCGTCAGAAATTCATCCTCCTGAACGCGTGCGAGGCCCGTCTTTTGGAATTATAAAGAGTCCCATTAACCCGAATGCAGCAGGCTCTAAATAGTTTGGCGAACTGACCATATTGGTGGCTGAAACCCTCTCTTTTTTTGTTTTATAAATTTAGCGTGGCCAATTATTTTTTTTTCAATTCAGGAGCTATTGAGCCTGGGAGTTAAAGTGGCTGGTCATGAATTGTCTTTCAGGGGAAGATCCACGGTATTGGACAAGATTATCCCAACCAAGGCTGGATTCACTATTTTTATTTATTTCAGATCCATGTCTGGACCACTGCAGGAGCCTCGATCTTTCCTTTACTCTCAACCAATTCTCTGCAGTTACACTGATGAGTTTAATCAAGTTTCCCCCTGTATCTTACCTGTTGAATCTGTACCATCCAGGGACAAGTTTGTTGTCACAATGTAAACGAGAACACTTTCGACCAACACACTTTGTGCTCCTCCACCGCTGGTTCAGGACTTGGTGACTCACACACGGGTCGACAGGCTTGGACTGTCCGGCTGATGAGCACAAGATGTTTATTGTAAAGATAAAGTTTAGGAAATGTTCCACACTGACTCGTCTCCATTGAAACATTAAAAACCTCCCTTTCACCCACTGCTCTGCTATCAAATCCCTGAAATGAAAGCGGGAATCTCTGCTCCTTCCCGAGACCAGTACCCGGAACCCCCCACCCCCCACCCATCCCCCCTCCTCATCTCCCCTCCACCCCACCCATCCTCTCTCTCCCCACCCCACCCATCCCCCCTCTCTCTCCCCCCACCCATCATCCCCCCCACCCTTCCCCCCTCTTCCCCGCCACACCCATCACCCCCCAAACCCCCCACCCATGCCGACTCTCCCCCCCCACCATCCCCCATCTCTCCCTCCCACCCATCCCCCCTCTCCCCCCACCCAAAGTGTTGTCACTCTATGAAATCCATCTCCCAGAAAGCACTGATTGGCTCTTTGAGTTGACTGTAGGCTGAGTTAGAGATTTTCAGAAACAAGGGATTCAAGACTTGTGAGGGGCTGACGGCAGATTGGAGATGAGGCAACCGGCAAATCTGCCAGGCTCAGATTGAATGCTGGGACAGGCTGGAAGGGCCGAATGGCTGACTCCAGTTTAGTCCCATGTGCAGATGTACATCGCAGTCTCCTCACTCAGTTCACTCCACACTGAGGGGCTGAGGTTCAGCGTGACACACCCGGCAGCAATCGATGTGACTCACAAACACGGAAAACTGGGCCCATTTGCAAATTGAAGGTTCTGAGAGTTTAAAATCAGTGTCAGCTTGGAGAATAAAATCACTTCAGGAGGTTGAGCAGTGGGTGGTGATGAATGGGTTATTTTGACATTCAATGATGATCCCCAGTGTTGGGGCTGCCACCTGGACACTTTCTGCTATTGGGAAATGATTTGAATATTGGAAAGGCACGATAACTCTCCAAACGTCCTGAGCAAAGCAAACCTGGAGATGGGGCAGTGAGTGAGGAGGATACCCATTATTTAACAGCACATGGATAGGCTGGTGAAATGGACAAGAAAGTGGCCGATGATTTCACACAGAAAGGTCTGAAGCTTTTTTCTAGGAGAGTTGGGGAGAGTCAAGATAGACTTTATGGTGCAGTTCAAAAGAGTGTTCAGGGACAGAGGGTCTTGGAGGTCTGTGGGCAATGGTCTTTGAAGACAATCACTTATATTGAGTGGGACGTGATGAAACCATTAGTAGAGGTGTAATGTGTAAAATCAGCAAAGACCATGTTGAAGGATGTGAGGGTTCTTGGGCGAGATTCTCCGACCCCCCGCCGGGTCAGAGAATTGCCGGGGGCTCGCGTGAATCCCGCCCCCGCCGGTTGCCGAATTCTCCGAATGGGCCGAAGTCCCGCTGCTAAAATGCCTGTCCCGCCGGCGTAGATTAAACCACCTACCTTACCGGCGGGACAAGGCGGGGCGATCTGGCCCCGGGGGGTGCCCCCACGCTCGGGGCCCACCGATCTAAGGGCGGGCCTGTGCCGTGGGGGCACTCTTTTCCTTCCGCCTTCGCCACGGTCTCCACCATGGCGGAGGCGGAAGAGAATCCCTCCACTGCGCAGGCGCGGGGATGCCGTCAGTGGCCGCTAACGCTCCCGCGCATGCGCCGCCCGGAGATGTCATTCCCGCGCCAGCTGGCGGGGCACCAAAGGCCTTTTCCGCCAGCTGGTGGGCGGAAATTCGTCCGGCGCGGGCCTAGCCCCTTAAGGTTGGGGCTCGGCCCCCCAAATGCGGAGCATTCCGCACCTTTGGGGCGGCGCGATGCCCGACTGATTTGCGCCGTTTTTGGCGCCAGTCTGCGGACATCGCGCCGATACCGGAGAATTTCGCCCAAGAGGGGGCAGAGGAGATTTAACCAGGATAGCTACAGGAATGATGGAGCTCAGTACAAGTTTAGAATGGAGAATCTGATGCCTACGGCGCTGAGGATCCGGGATTGACCCCGGCCCCAGGTCACTGTCCGTGTGGGGTTTGTACATTCTCCCCGTGTCTGCGCGGATTCACCCCCATACCCCAAAGATGTGCAGGGTAGGTGGATTGGCCATTCTACATTGCCCCTTAATTGGAAAAGAATAATTGAATTGGGTACTCATTTTGTAAATGGGGAATCTGAGCTTATTCATTCGAGGGCAAAGGAACTACGGTGAGAGTTGCTCGCCGTGTCGAAGATGGTGACTGGTTTCTATCATGCAGACAAAGAGAAGCTCGTCCCATTGGTCAGAGAGTTGCTGACGGTACAAGGAGGAGGGGACACGGTTTGAATCTTTGTGCTCAGATGTGGAGGGGAAAGTGAGTGGGAACTTTTTAACACATCGACAGGTATTGATCTGGATCTCATTGTCAGTGAGTGAGGGGGAAACAGAGACAATTCGAAAAGGAAATGGAATGTGCACTCGATGGAATAACCGTCCAGGGAAATGGGAACAGAACGAGGAAATGAAATGAAAATCGCTTATTGTCACAAGTAGGCTTCAATGAAGTTAGTGTGAAAAGCCCCTAGTCGCCACATTCCGGCACCTGTTCGGGGAGGCTGGTACGGGAATGGGACTGATTGGATTTCTCTCCAAGGATTTGATAGTCACTCAGTTCATCCTGAGTATGGAGGGGTTTTCCTATGAGGAGAGGTTGATCAGTAAGTTTGTGAATGATATGAAAATTGGCGGGTGATAAATAGTGAGGAGGATAGCCTTCGATTGCCGGAGGATATAGACGGGCTGGTCATATGGGCTGACCAGTGGCAAATGGAATTCAATGCGGATAAGTGTGAGGTGATGCACTTGGACAGGACAACAAGGCAAAGGATTACATGGTAAACGGCTGGACCCTGGGAAGCCCCGAGGATCAGAGGGGCCTTGGTGTGCATGGACACCCGTCCCTGAAGGTAGCAGAGCAGGTGGATACAGTGGTTAAGAAGGCCAATGGCCTTTATTAGCCGAGGCAGCGAGTTTAAGAGCAGGGAGGTGATGCTGGAACTGTATAAAACGTCGGTTAGGCCACTGCTAGAGTATTGTGTGCAGTTCTGGAATCCACATTACAGGAAGGATGTGATAGCCACTGGACAGGGTGCAGAGGAGATTTACCAGGATGTTGCCTGAGCTGGAGAGGTTTAGTTATGAAGAGAGATTGGATAGACTGGGGTTGTTTTCCTTGGAGCAGAGGGACTGAGGGGGACATGATTGAGATGTATAAAATTATGAGGCACACAGATAGAGTGGGCAGGAAGAAACCTTACCCCTTGGTGGAGGGATCAATGACCAGGGGGCAGAGATTTCCGGTAAGGGGCAGGAGGGTTCGAGGGGGTTTGAGGAGAAACCTTTTTCCCCAGAAGGGGGTTGGGAGTCTGGAACTCGCTGCCTGAAAGGGGAGTGGAGGCAGAGAACCTCTGAACATTAAGAAGTATTTAGATGAGCACTTGCAGTCCCAGGGCAAACTATGGGCCAAGTGCTGGGAAATGGGATTTGAATGGTTTAGGGTTGATTTCGACTGACGCAGGCACGATGGGCTGAAGGGCCATAAGACATAGGAGCAGAATTAGGCCACTCGGCCCATCGAGTCTGCTCCGCCATTCAATCATGGCTGTTGTTTTTCTCATCCCATTCTCCTGCCTTCTCCCCATAATCCCGACTCTGCCTGTTAACCAGTCCTTAGTCTGTGTCAGTATCTTGTCTCCTATCCCATTGCTTTACTTTGTTGACCAACCTCCTGTTGGTGAGTTGATCAAAAGCTTTCTGAAAATACAGGAACTCTACATTCCCCTTTATCAATTCTGTTCGTAACATCCTCAAAACCCCCAACATGTTCGTCCAACATCTTTCCCCACATTAACCCATGTCGACTGTGTCCAATCAGATCATCATTATCCAAGTGTCCAGTTCTCACATCCTTCCGAATTGATTTGAACGTTTCCCCTCCGACTGCAGCAAGGTGAGTGAGTTGGGAAAGGGTTACAAAGGAGCTATCAGAGTGTCTGATTCAGTTCCCGTCGCTGGAAATTACACTTTGGGTTTCAGTCCCTTCCAGCAGCGAGGCTCTGATGTAACTTTGTCATTGCTGCTGCTGACCTGGGACATCCCAGAATTACCCGTTTACTCCATTTAAAAACCCCAATGTACCTGTGCAGTAAGCGAGGTGACAGACAGGAGACTTCTTCAAGTAATAAACAAAGTAATTCCTGCAGCGTTTGATCTTTATGTCCTGAGACCAGCGACAACTATTTCCACTCCAGTGAAAACAAACTTGCCTCTTCACCTCCCCATCACCCGGAGTGGGATGCCTACCTGAAACGAGGGATAGAAAGAGTGAAAAGTGTATCCAGTGTGAATATGTTGGACAGTCAATGGAAATCTGAGATAATAGAGTCTGAAATTACCACGTAACCAGCCCGGGGCGCTTGTGGAGCAGTGATTGACTGGAACAACAGCCTCAGGAATGGTCGATCCACCAGGACTGAAAGAACAATCACACAGTCAGTCGCTGGACTGGGGAAATCACAATAAAATGAAGAAGGAATTACTCAGCTGGTCAGGCAGCCTGTGTGGAGAGAAACAGAATTAACCTTTCTGTTTGTGATGACCCTTCGTCAGGACAGAGGAGTTATCACAACACCAAACATTAACTCTGATTCTCTCCACAGAAGCTGACTGAGCTGCTGAGTATTTGCAGCATGTTGTGTTTCCATTTCACATTGTATTCAGGAGGACGTGTGTGAAATGTGCAGTGGGATAAACTCAGCAGGGGAGGGAATATTACCGTGTTTCGCACCCTGGAAAGTGGACATGTCCCCAGTGTTATGAAACCCTGGGTGGGTGCACAGTCAGTTCCCCCACAGACCCTGGAGTGAATTACCCAATGATTCATGTGTTTCCTTGAGTTTGTTAACCCTTGACTGCGATAACGAGTTACGGGCACCAGGTTTATTGGTAAAATAGTAACTAACTGTTTATTATGACAAGAGAAAAGAAGAACATATAATGGAAACAACGTAACAACTGTCTGCTAGTCACCAATTCACAAAACCCCGTCCCACCCTCCACCCAGACACACACCAGACAGGTACACAGTAAGGGGGGTAGGAACGGTTCAAAAATTAAGGAGCTGCGCGATTTGAGGTTCTTCACTGCTGGGGTTGTGACCTCTGTAGGCACCGGTCTTCTCTGAATGCACCCCTCTGGGAATTGATTTGCACAGGCGATTCAAGTCGGTGCAATTCCATCCTTTGACCACTAGATGGAGCCTTACACAGGAGATTTTGGTCAGTGTAATTCTATCCTTTGACCACCAGGTGGAATCTCTGTCTCCTTGAGATACGACTGGAGCTTTATACCTGAGAAATTACAGCAGACTTTATGTCCAGTCTGCCTTTGTCTGTTTGACCGATCTCGGTGCAGAGTTTCGACCTGCATCATGCAGAGAATCCTCAGGTTGCGTTTCCCCCAGCCATTCAGACAGAGAACTAAACTGTTACAGACCTGCTCAGTAACTGAAGTCACAGCCTTTAAAACCAGCAGCTCCTTCACAGGTCTGACTCCTGTCTGCAATCTTCTAAATAGGAGTGCCTTCCGCACGTCTGGCTGGGAGAGAGTGCCTTCAAGCTGCTGGCTGAATCTCTTCACAAAAGTCAGGACAAGATGGAGCTCTTCACATGGCCCGCATTTCTTCCGAAATGTTCCGAATGGCTCAACCAATCACAAGCGAAAACAGGCAAAGTCTCAGAATTTCAGACACACAGATTGGCTGCTTACAAGGTTATCAGACTGACATCATGGGCTCTGCCACACAGCATAAAGGGGGAGTCCTGGGCAACTTGATTAGACCAGGGGTGGTTTGGTACGCCTAAAGTCTGGAGCTTAAGCATAAATCCCAGTTTTGCAGCAGCTAAGAAGTGGACTGTAGATTAAAGGCAGTCAGCAGGACAGGAATTACAAAACAAACACTGAACAGACAAAGGTTTTTGGCCGGATCCTTATACCAGACAGAGACAAAATGTCTCCCGGGCTGTTGAGGAAAACAAGGGAAGATGTAACCAGGACTCAAAGCATCTTCACCCATTGACTGTGGCTATAGGTGTGGAGCTGGAGATCTGCAGGACTAATAACAAAAACAGGATGAAGAGACAGTGTGACTAATTACAGACCACTCCGTCTAACGTCTGTGATGGGTACATTATGGGGAATAATTGTATAAAATTATATTAATCATGGTTTATATATTATGATCACAGAATTTACAGTGCTGAAGGACCCATTCGGCCCATCGAGTCCGCACCGGTCCTTGGAAAGAGCACCCTACCTAACCTCACACCTCCACCCTATCCCCACACTTCCACCCTATCCCCGTAACCCCACCTTACCTTACTGTTTTTGAATCTGTCTATATATAAGTTTCTGGAACCTCTTCATTCACCTGAGGAAGGAGCAGTGCTCCGAAAGCTAGTGATTCGAAACAAACCTGTTGGACTTTAACCTGGTGTTGTAAGACTTCTTCCTGTGCTCACCCCAGTCCAACGCCGGTATCTCCACATCATTACTTTTTTTTGGACACTGTGAGGTTTTCGGGCAATTCGGCCCTTTTTGGTCTGTTCAAGAGTAAAATCCAGAGACTGGAACATAACCAAATTTCCCAGCAGGCTTGGCCTGCTGAGCTGGGTATGTGTATGGATACTTACAACCCCCCCCCCCCCCCCCCCCCCCCAAGGAGCTACAAGGAAGAAGGAGCCAGACAACTAGATAAGATTAAAACACAGACAAAGGGGCATGGTAATACAAATACCCCATCAACATAGCGAGGTGAGAATAGCAGCGATCTCCGGAGCAGATGGAAGACTTTGAAAATCTTCACAAGAGAGCTTAACCTCGTTATCCCAAAAAGCAGACCGTCTGGGCTCAGTATATTGCGCTGGAAAAGCCCTTGAAGATAAACGGTAGAAAAACCCAAGTTGGAGGCGGACCTGGGGGAGGTACTCCAATCTTGACAGAAGCCACCGGCAGGAACTCACTGGGTGGAGGGGGCAGAGTCGGCGCCAAATTCAAATCGGGACAGGTCTGCCTGGCTGGAAGGAGCGGACCTGCGAGGAAAACCCGGAAGTCAACAGGTCTGCCCGGCTCAAAGGGGGCGGGACCAGCGGGAACTTTAAACCTTCCCGATTCAATGCAAAAGGGGCTGGCCGAACACAGGAAAAAGCCAGGTAAACGGATATAAAAGGGGCTGTGTTTCGATTGAGGGGCTCTTGGCTTGACCTCTCCACCTTCGACTTGACCTCCTGCTCCAGCCGCAGCCCTGGACTGTAAGTACCCTGCAGCAGCGAGTGAAACTCCCGGGACTTTGATAGTGGTTGAGGCTTTGGGGCAGGGGGCTTGATTTGTGTTTTGTGCCATTGCTAAAATTGTGTAACAATAAGATTTTAAGTTGTGTCCGTTATAGTACTTCCTGAATAGACTTAGTTTGTGTTAGAGCTTAAGATTTTATTATAATTTCTTCTGTTTGATGATTTTGACCTGGGTTTTGCAATAAACCTTGATTTGCTGATAATTGGAGTCGTTTAAATTCTTCAATCTCTCACCAGCAATCTCTGACCAAGTCATTGTTAAGATATTCCTCACCTGAATTCCGGGGTCGAGAATCTGGGGTCATCTTGAACGATTCGAACCCGTTCACTCAGGACAGGCTGCTGGTTAGGTAATAAACAGCAGTGTCCTATTCTCTCTATTGGAAAAGCTACTCCAGCGAAGTAGGAACCGGGTGGGTGTTGCACCACCGGCAAGAGAGAGAATCACCTGGGCATTGGTGGGGGTCTGGATATCTGTGTGATATAAGCCTCAGGCTTCCGGTTAGGGATAAACGGCAGGCTTGATTCAGTGCTCTCTCCCGCGGAGGTATCCCAGTGCGGCATCCCCTGGCCTCTGAAGTTTCAGTGCCAGCTGGAGAGAGACACACACAGATACTCAAACCCCAGATATCGGCCCAGTAGTGGAGTAGCCCTCTACAACACTAAGGGCAATTTAGCATGGCCAATCCACTTACCCCTGCACATCTTTGGACTTAGCCATTGTGCTAACCATTATGCTACCTTGCTGCCCAACCAGGGGCAGCACGGAAGCACAGTGGTTAGCACAGTTGCTTTACAGCTCCAGGGTCCCAGGTTCGATTCCCGGCTTGGGTCACTGTCTGTGCGGAGTCTGCACGTTCTCCCCGTGTGTGCGTGGGTTTCCTCCGGGTGCTCCGGTTTCCTCCCACAGTCCAAAGATGTGCAGGTTAGGTGGATTGGCCATGATAAATTGCCCTTACATGTCCAAAAAATTGAGGTGGGGTGACTGGGTTACGGGGATAGGGTGGAGCTGTGGGCTTGGGAGTGGTGCTTTTTCCATGGGCCGGTACAGATTTGATGTACCAAATGGCCTCCTTCTGGACTGTAAATTCGATGATTCTATGGTTTTGAAAGACATAAATTAATCAAAGAGAGTCAGGACCGATCTGTTCCGGCGAAGTCTAGTTTGACTAAATTGATTATATGTTTGGGGCAGTAACATGGAGGGTTGATGAGGATAACGTGCATGATATAACCTACATGGGTTTTAGCAAGCGTTTTGACAAGGTCCAACAAGACGGACGGGTCAGGAAGTTGCTATCTGATGCGATCCAGCCAAAGTGCCAATCTGCATCCCAATTGGCTTAATGCCAGAAAGCAAAGGGTTCTGGTTCGTGTTAGTATTGAGATCGGAAGGTTGTTTCCAGTGGCATTCTGGAGGGATCCAGACTGGGTTCCTGGGTTCTTGTGGTATACTATTAGGATACTAGGTCCACAGGTCTAATGGCCCAGGACTTCCCTTTTAGGGGCAGCACGGTAGCATTGTGGATAGCACAATTGTTTCACAGCTCCAGGGTCCCAGGTTCGATTCTGGCTTGGGTCACTGTCTGTGCGGAGTCTGCACATCCTCCCCTTGTGTGCGTGGGTTTCCTCCGGGTGCTCCGGTTTCCTCCCACAGTCCAAAGATGTGCAGGTTAGGTGGATTGGCCATGATAAATTGCCCATCGTGTCCAAAATTTCCCTTAGTGTTGTGTGGGGTTACTGGGTTATGGGGATTGGGTAGAGGTGTTGACCTTGGGTAGGGAGCTCTTTCCAAGAGCCGGTGCAGACTCGATGGGCCGAATGGCCTCCTTCGGCACTGTTAATTCTGTGATACTGTTGTAAACCATTTATCTGCTCTGCGTTTCCTTTTTAATTTTGTCCCGTTTGCCTTTCATCTACAATCCCCTTGCTAGCTGCTGCAAAACAAAACTGCCCCCGGTCTAATGGCCCAGGACTTCCCTTTTAGGGTCTGTGGCAGAAGCCATGATGTCAGTTTGATAGACTGGGCATGCAGCCAATCGGTGAATCTTAAATGCTGGACTATCTCCTGTTGTTGCTTACGATTGGTGGAGCCACTCAGAATCTTCTGGAAGAAAGGAGGGACATCTGGAGAGCTCCATTTTGTCCTCAGTTCGAAGAGGACTTTCAGCCAGGAAGCAGCTGGACAATTCTCTCTTTGTTCTCTCTATCCCTGTGATTTAACAGGCTGCTGATAAGATCTGTGAAGGCACTCCTCTTTAAAAGACAGACTGCAGTGAAAACTGTGATGAGAAACGTCTGGAGTGAAAGATTGTGACCGGTTTCTCCTCCACGTCTGTGATTCGTTAATCCTCTGTCTGAATAGCTGGGAAAAGCTCAATATGAGAACACTCTTTATAATACAGCATGCACAGAGATCATGCAAAAGGAAGACAGTTTAGAACGCTCAGGTTTAAAGTTCCAGTAATATCTCAGGGATCAGCGTGCTCCATTCAGTGGTCGGAGGTCAGAATTACATTGACCTAAATCCCTGAATGAATCTTCATCTGGTGGTTGATGGTCAGAATTTCATTGACCTGAATCTCCAGTTTGAAGCTCCATCTGATGGTCGGAGGTCAGAATGACACTGATCGGAATCACTTATATAAACCAATTGCCCAGAGAGTCGCATTCAGAGACGACCGGTGCCTCCTGAGACCAGAACCGCCGCAGCGGCGATTCATCTCAAACATTTTCTTCAATTCTTGTTGTTTTAATTCTTCCCCTCCCCTTACCGTGTGTCTGTCTTGTGTGTGTCCAGGTGGAGGGTGGGACGGGGCTTTGGGAATAGATGGAGTCAGGAAAACACAAATTATTGGGCAATTCACTTATGTTGGGACTGTAACTGACTACACACTCACCCAGGGTGTTGTAACAAAGAAATGGGATTGAAAGTTGTCGACATGATTAAATGTCTGTAGCAGAGACGGAAATTGTTCCTGTGGTTTGAGAGTGAGGAGAAAAGCTGTAAACTCCTGGAAGATATCAATGGACTGGTCAGGTGGGTGGATGTGTGAGCAAGTGAACTCCATGTGGAGAAGTGGGAGGAAATGGGTTTTGGGAGTGTCATCACCCCGACGAGGACTAAGGGCAGCCACTGTTGATACCCCCGTGGGACACAAAGAGTATGAGCTTCCCTGATAGGGAGCAGAGACCACCCAGCTGGTGGTTGCTATACCTAAATATATAGTCGACCCAAGCAGGGCCCGGAGCTGTTCATTGTTCCAAAAGGGGCTGAATTGGCCACTGCTGTGGCTAGATGTTGTACATAGTTCAATAAATCCCTGCTAGCTTCCTCAAACACTAAACTGGCGACGAGGACAAAGAGGCTCCGGTCTCGTTTGTGGAACCGCCAGCCGCCCCGGATGAATATTATTCAGGAACATGTGGACATAAAGTCCAAGATGCCTCTGTTCGGTAAGCTAGAAGCCTTTGATGCAAGTCTGCAAGACTGGAGCTAGTATGCTGAATGCAGGAGATACAGCTTCCAGGCTAATTTCCCCAGGTATTATGGTGGAAGATCGTCAGAAATTCATCCTCCTGAACGCGTGCGAGGCCCGTCTTTTGGAATTATAAAGAGTCCCATTAACCCGAATGCAGCAGGCTCTAAATAGTTTGGCGAACTGACCATATTGGTGGCTGAAACCCTCTCTTTTTTTGTTTTATAAATTTAGCGTGGCCAATTATTTTTTTTTCAATTCAGGAGCTATTGAGCCTGGGAGTTAAAGTGGCTGGTCATGAATTGTCTTTCAGGGGAAGATCCATGGTATTGGACAAGATTATCCCAACCAAGGCTGGATTCACTATTTTTATTTATTTCAGATCCATGTCTGGACCATTGCAGGAGCCTCGATCTTTCCTTTACTCTCAACCAATTCTCTGCAGTTACACTGATGAGTTTAATCAAGTTTCCCCCTGCATCTTACCTGTTGAATCTGTACCATCCAGGGACAAGTTTGTTGTCACAATGTAAACGAGAACACTTTCGACCAACACACTTTGTGCTCCTCCACCGCTGGTTCAGGACTTGGTGACTCACACACGGGTCGACAGGCTTGGACTGTCCGGCTGATGAGCACAAGATGTTTATTGTAAAGATAAAGTTTAGGAAATGTTCCACACTGACTCGTCTCCATTGGAACATTAAAAACCTCCCTTTCACCCACTGCTCTGCTATCAAATCCCTGAAATGAAAGCGGGAATCTCTGCTCCTTCCCGAGACCAGTACCCGGAACCCCCCACCCCCCACCCATCCCCCCTCCTCATCTCCCCTCCACCCCACCCATCCTCTCTCTCCCCACCCCACCCATCCCCCCTCTCTCTCCCCCCACCCATCATCCCCCCCACCCTTCCCCCCTCTTTCCCGCCACACCCATCACCCCCCAACCCCCCCCCACCCATGCCGACTCTCCCCCCCACCATCCCCCATCTCTCCCTCCCACCCATCCCCCCTCTCCCCCCACCCAAAGTGTTGTCACTCTATGAAATCCATCTCCCAGAAAGCACTGATTGGCTCTTTGAGTTGACTGTAGGCTGAGTTAGAGATTTTCAGAAACAAGGGATTCAAGACTTGTGAGGGGCTGACGGCAGATTGGAGATGAGGCAACCGGCAAATCTGCCAGGCTCAGATTGAATGCTGGGACAGGCTGGAAGGGCCGAATGGCTGACTCCAGTTTAGTCCCATGTGCAGATGTCCATCGCAGTCTCCTCACTCAGTTCACTCCACACTGAGGGGCTGAGGTTCAGCGTGACACACCCGGCAGCAATCGATGTGACTCACAAACACGGAAAACTGGGCCCATTTGCAAATTGAAGGTTCTGAGAGTTTAAAATCAGTGTCAGCTTGGAGAATAAAATCACTTCAGGAGGTTGAGCAGTGGGTGGTGATGAATGGGTTATTTTGACATTCAATGATGATCCCCAGTGTTGGGGCTGCCACCTGGACACTTTCTGCTATTGGGAAATGATTTGAATATTGGAAAGGCACGATAACTCTCCAAACGTCCTGAGCAAAGCAAACCTGGAGATGGGGCAGTGAGTGAGGAGGATACCCATTATTTAACAGCACATGGATAGGCTGGTGAAATGGACAAGAAAGTGGCCGATGATTTCACACAGAAAGGTCTGAAGCTTTTTTCTAGGAGAGTTGGGGAGAGTCAAGATAGACTTTATGGTGCAGTTCAAAAGAGTGTTCAGGGACAGAGGGTCTTGGAGGTCTGTGGGCAATGGTCTTTGAAGACAATCACTTATATTGAGTGGGACGTGATGAAACCATTAGTAGAGGTGTAATGTGTAAAATCAGCAAAGAACATGTTGAAGGATGTGAGGGTTCTTGGGCGAGATTCTCCGACCCCCCGCCGGGTCAGAGAATCGCCGGGGGCTGGCGTGAATCCCGCCCCCGCCGGTTTCCGAATTCTCCGGCACCGGATATTCGGCAGGGGCGGGAATCGCGCCGCGCCGGTTGGCGGGCCCCCCCGCGCGATTCTCCGGCCCGGATGGGCCGAAGTCCCGCTGCTAAAATGCCTGATTAAACCACCTCTCTTACCGGCGGGACAAGGCGGCGCGGGCGGGCTCCGGGGTCCTGGGGGGGGCAGGGCGATCTGGCCCCGGGGGGTGCCCCCACGGTGGCCTGGCCCGCGCTCGGTGCCCACCGATCCGCGGGCGGGCCTGTGCCGTGGGGGCACTCTTTTCCTTCCGCCTTCGCCACGGTCTCCACCATGGCGGAGGCGGAAGAGACTCCCTCCACTGCGCAGGCGCGGGGATGCCGTCAGTGGCCGCTAACGCTCCCACGCATGCGCCGCCCGGAGATGTCATTCCCGCGCCAGCTGGTGGGGCAGAAATTCGTCCGGCGCGGGCCTAGCCCCTTAAGGTTGGGGCTCGGCCCCCCAAATGCGGAGCATTCCGCACCTTTGGGGCGGCGCGATGCCCGACTGATTTGCGCCGTTTTGGGTGGCAGTCTGCGGACATCGCGCCGATACCGGACAATTTCGCCCAAGAGGGGGCAGAGGAGATTTAACCAGGATAGCTACAGGAATGATGCAGCTCAGTACAAGTTTAGAATGGAGAATCTGATGCCTACGGCGCTGAGGATCCGGGTTTGACCCCGGCCCCAGGTCACTGTCCGTGTGGGGTTGGTACATTCTCCCCGTGTCTGCGCGGATTCACCCCCATACCCCAAAGATGTGCAGGGTAGGTGGATTGGCCATTCTACATTGCCCCTTAATTGGAAAAGAATAATTGAATTGGGTCCTCATTTTGTAAATGGGGAATCTGAGCTTATTCTTTCGAGGGCAAAGGAACTTCGGTGAGAGTTGCTCGCCGTGTCGAAGATGGTGACTGGTTTCTGTCATGCAGACAAAGAGAAGCTCTTCCCATTGGTCAGAGAGTTGCTGACGGTACAAGGAGGAGGGGACACGGTTTGAATCTTTGTGCTCAGATGTGGAGGGGAAAGTGAGTGGGAACTTTTTAACACATCGACAGGTATTGATCTGGATCTCATTGTCAGTGAGTGAGGGGGAAACAGAGACAATTCGAAAAGGAAATGGAATGTGCACTCGATGGAATAACCGTCCAGGGAAATGGGAACAGAACGAGGAAATGAAATGAAAATCGCTGATTGTCACAAGTAGGCTTCAATGAAGTTAGTGTGAAAAGCCCCTAGTCGCCACATTCCGGCACCTGTTCGGGGAGGCTGGTACGGGAATGGGACTGATTGGATTTCTCTCCAAGGATTTGATAGTCACTCAGTTCATCCTGAGTATGGAGGGGTTTTCCTATGAGGAGAGGTTGATCAGTAAGTTTGTGAATGATATGAAAATTGGCGGGTGATAAATAGTGAGGAGGATAGCCTTCGATTGCCGGAGGATATAGACGGGCTGGTCATATGGGCTGACCAGTGGCAAATGGAATTCAATGCGGATAAGTGTGAGATGATGCACTTGGACAGGACAAACAAGGCAAAGGATTACATGGTAAACGGCTGGACCCTGGGAAGCCCCGAGGATCAGAGGGGCCTTGGTGTGCATGGACACCCGTCCCTGAAGGTAGCAGAGCAGGTGGATACAGTGGTTAAGAAGGCCAATGGCCTTTATTAGCCGAGGCAGCGAGTTTAAGAGCAGGGAGGTTATGCTGGAACTGTATAAAACTTCGGTTAGGCCACTGCTAGAGTATTGTGTGCAGTTCTGGAATCCACATTACAGGAAGGATGTGATAGCCACTGGACAGGGTGCAGAGGAGATTTACCAGGATGTTGCCTGGGCTGGAGAGGTTTAGTTATGAAGAGAGATTGGATAGACTGGGGTTGTTTTCCTTGGAGCAGAGGAGACTGAGGGGGACATGATTGAGATGTATAAAATTCTGAGGCACACAGATAGAGTAGGCAGGAAGAAACCTTACCCCTTGGTGGAGGGATCAGTGACCAGGGGGCAGAGATTTCCGGTAAGGGGCAGGAGGGTTCGAGGGGGTTTGAGGAGAAATCGTTTTCCCCAGAGGGGGGTGGGAGTCTGGAACTCGCTGCCTGAAAGGGGGGTGGAGGCAGAGACCCTCAGAACATTAAGAAGTATTTAGATGAGCACTTGCAGTCCCAGGGCAAACTATGGGCCAAGTGCTGGGAAATGGGATTAGAATGGTTAGGGGTTGATTTCGACTGACGCAGGCACGATGGGCTGAAGGGCCATAAGACATAGGAGCAGAATTAGGCCACTCGGCCCATCGAGTCTGCTCCGCCATTCAATCATGGCTGTTGTTTTTCTCATCCCATTCTCCTGCCTTCTCCCCATAATCCCGACTCTGCCTGTTAACCAGTCCTTAGTCTGTGTCAGTATCTTGTCTCCTATCCCATTGCTTTACTTTGTTGACCAACCTCCTGTTGGTGAGTTGATCAAAAGCTTTCTGAAAATACAGGAACTCTACATTCCCCTTTATCAATTCTGTTCGTAACATCCTCAAAACCCCCAACATGTTCGTCCAACATCTTTCCCCACATTAACCCATGTCGACTGTGTCCAATCAGATCATCATTATCCAAGTGTCCAGTTCTCACATCCTTCCGAATTGATTTGAACGTTTCCCCTCCGACTGCAGCAAGGTGAGTGAGTTGGGAAAGGGTTACAAAGGAGCTGTCAGAGTGTCTGATTCAGTTCCCGTCGCTGGAAATTACACTTTGGGTTTCAGTCCCTTCCAGCAGCGAGGCTCTGATGTAACTTTGTCATTGCTGCTGCTGACCTGGGACATCCCAGAATTACCCGTTTACTCCATTTAAAAAGCCCAATGTACCTGTGCAGTAAGCGAGGTGACAGGCGGGAGACTTTTTCAAGTAATAAACAAAGTAATTCCTGCAGCGTTTGATCTTTATGTCCTGAGACCAGCGACAACTGTTACCACTCCAGTGAAAACAAACTTGCCTCTTCACCTCCCCATCACCCGGAGTGGGATGCCTACCTGAAACGAGGGATAGAAAGAGTGAAAACTGTATCCAGTGTGAATATGTTGGACAGTCAATGGAAATCTGAGATAATAGAGTCTGAAATTACCACGTAACCAGCCCGGGGCGCTTGTGGAGCAGTGATTGACTGGAACAACAGCCTCAGGAATGGTCGATCCACCAGGACTGAAAGAACAATCACACAGTCAGTCGCTGGACTGGGGAAATCACAATAAAATGAAGAAGGAATTACTCAGCTGGTCAGGCAGCCTGTGTGGAGAGAAACAGAATTAACCTTTCTGTTTGTGATGACCCTTCGTCAGGACAGAGGAGTTATCACAACTCCAAACAGTAACTCTGATTCTCTCCACAGAAGCTGACTGAGCTGCTGAGTATTTGCAGCATGTTGTGTTTCCATTTCACATTGTATTCAGGAGGACGTGTGTGAAATGTGCAGTGGGATAAACTCAGCAGGGGAGGGAATATTACCGTGTTTAGCACCCTGGAAAGTGGACATGTCCCCAGTGTTATGACACCCTGGGTGGGTGCACAGTCAGTTCCCCCACAGATCCCGGAGTGAATTACCCAATAATTCATGTGTTTCCTTGAGTTTGTTAACCCTTGACTGCGATAACGAGTTACGGGCACCAGGTTTATTGGTAAAATAGTAACTAACTGTTTATTATGACAAGAGAAAAGAAGAACATATAATGGAAACAACGTAGCAACTGTCTGCTAGTCACCAATTCACAAAACCCCGTCCCACCCTCCACCCAGACACACACAAGACAGGTACACAGTAAGGGGGGTAGGAAAGGTTCAAAAATTAAGGAGCTGCGCGATTTGAGGTTCTTCACTGCTGGGGTTGTGACCTCTGTAGGCACCGGTCTTCTCTGAATGCACCCCTCTGGGAATTGATTTGCACAGGCGATTCAAGTCGGTGCAATTCCATCCTTTGACCACTAGATGGAGCCTTACACAGGAGATTTTGGTCAGTGTAATTCTATCCTTTGACCACCAGGTGGAATCTCTGTCTCCTTGAGATACGACTGGAGCTTTATACCTGAGAAATTACAGCAGACTTTATGTCCAGTCTGCCTTTGTCTGTTTGACCGATCTCGGTGCAGAGTTTCGACCTGCATCATGCAGAGAACCCTCAGGTTGCGTTTCCCCCAGCCATTCAGACAGAGAACTAAACTGTTACAGACCTGCTCAGTAACTGAAGTCACAGCCTTTAAAACCAGCAGCTCCTTCACAGGTCTGACTCCTGTCTGCAATCTTCTAAATAGGAGTGCCTTCCGCACGTCTGGCTGGGAGAGAGTGCCTTCAAGCTGCTGGCTGAATCTCTTCACAAAAGTCAGGACAAGATGGAGCTCTTCACATGGCCCGCATTTCTTCCGAAATGTTCCGAATGGCTCAACCAATCACAAGCGAAAACAGGCAAAGTCTCAGAATTTCAGACACACAGATTGGCTGCTTACAAGGTTATCAGACTGACATCATGGGCTCTGCCACACAGCATAAAGGGGGAGTCCTGGGCAACTTGATTAGACAAGGGGTGGTTTGGTACGCCTAAAGTCTGGAGCTTAAGCATAAATCCCAGTTTTGCAGCAGCGAAGAAGTGGACTGTAGATTAAAGGCAGTCAGCAGGACAGGAATCACAAAAGAAACACTGAACAGACAAAGGTTTTTGGCCGGATCCTTATACCAGACAGAGACAAAATGTCTCCCGGGCTGTTGAGGAAAACAAGGGAAGATGTAACCAGGACTCAAAGCATCTTCACCCATTGACTGTGGCTATAGGTGTGGAGCTGGAGATCTGCAGGACTAATAACAAAAACAGGATGAAGAGACAGTGTGACTAATTACGGACCACTCCGTCTAACGTCTGTGATGGGTACATTATGGGGAATAATTGTATAAAATTATATTAATCATGGTTTATATATTATGATCACAGAATTTACAGTGCTGAAGGACCCATTCGGCCCATCGAGTCCGCACCGGTCCTTGGAAAGAGCACCCTACCTAACCTCACAGCTCCACCCTATCCCCACACTTCCACCCTATCCCCGTAACCCCACCTTACCTTACTGTTTTTGAATCTGTCTATATATAAGTTTCTGGAACCTCTTCATTCACCTGAGGAAGGAGCAGTGCTCCGAAAGCTAGTGATTCGAAACAAACCTGTTGGACTTTAACCTGGTGTTGTAAGACTTCTTCCTGTGCTCACCCCAGTCCAACGCCGGTATCTCCACATCATTACTTTTTTTTGGACACTGTAAGGTTTTCGGGCAATTCGGCCCTTTTTGGTCTGTTCAAGAGTAAAATCCAGAGACTGGAACATAACCAAATTTCCCAGCAGGCTTGGCCTGCTGAGCTGGGTATGTGTATGGATACTTACAACCCCCCCCCAGGATCTACAAGGAAGAAGGAGCCAGACAACTAGATAAGATTAAAACACAGACAAAGGGGCATGGTAATTCAAATACCCCATCAACATAGCGAGGTGAGAATAGCAGCGATCTCCGGAGCATAGAACATAGAACATAGAAAATACAGCACAGAACAGGCCCTTCGGCCCACGATGTTGTGCCGAACCTTTGTCCTAGATTAATCATAGATTATCATTGAATTTACAGTGCAGAAGGAGGCCATTCGGCCCTTTGAGTCTGCACCGGCTCTTGGAAAGAGCACCCTACCCAAACTCAACACCTTCACCCAACACCAAGGTCAATTTGGACATTAAGGGCAATTTATCATTGGCCAATTCACCTAACCTGCACATCTTTGGATTGTGGGAGGAAACCGGAGCACCCGGAGGAAACCCACGCAGACACGGGGAGGACGTGCAGACTCCGCACAGTCAGTGACCCAAGCCGGAATCGAACCTGGGACCCTGGAGCTGTGAAGCAATTGTGCTATCCACAATGCTACCGTGCTGCCCTTGAGAACAAATAAATCTACACTATATCATTTAACCGTAATCCATGTACCTATCCAATAGCTGCTTGAAGGTCCCTAATGTTTCCGACTCAACTACTTCCACAGGCAGTGCATTCCATGCCCCCACTACTCTCTGGGTAAAGAACCTACCTCTGATATCCCTCCTATATCTTCCACCTTTCACCTTAAATTTATGTCCCCTTGTAATGGTTTGAGCAGATGGAAGACTTTGAAAATCTTCACAAGAGAGCTTAACCTCGTTATCCCAAAAAGCAGACTGTCTGGGCTCAGTATATTGCGCTGGAAAAGCCCTTGAAGATAAACGGTAGAAAAACCCAAGTTGGAGGCGGACCTGGGGGAGGTACTCCAATCTTGACAGAAGCCACTGGCAGGAACTCACTGGGTGGAGGGGGCAGAGTCGGCGCCAAATTCAAATCAGGACAGGTCTGCCTGGCTGGAAGGAGCGGACCTGCGAGGAAAACCCGGAAGTCAACAGGTCTGTCCGGCTCAAAGGGGGCGGGACCAGCGGGAACTTTAAACTTGGACCGATACAATGCAAATGCGAGGAAAACCCGGAAGTCGACAGGTCTGACCGGCTCAAAGGGGGCGGGACCAACGGGAACTTTAAACCTTCCCGATTCAATGCAAAAGGGGCTGGCCGAACACAGGAAGAAGCCAGGTAAACGGATATAAGAGGGGCTGTGTTTCGATTGAGGGGCTCTTGGCTTGACCTCTCCACCTTCGACTTGACCTCCTGCTCCAGCCGTAGCCCTGGACTGTAAGTACCCTGCAGCAGCGAGCGAAACTCCCGGGACTTTGATAGTGGTTGAGGCTTTGGGGCAGGGGGCTTGATTTGTGTTTTGTACCATTGCTAAAATTGTGTAACAATAAGATTTTACGTTGTGTCCGTTATAGTACTTCCTGAATAGACATAGTTTGTGTTAGAGCTTAAGATTTTATTATAATTTCTTCTGTTTGATGATTTTGACCTGGGTTTTGCAATAAACCTCGATTTGCTGATAATTGGAGTCGTTTAAATTCTTCAATCTCTCACCAGCAATCTCTGACCAAGTCATTGTTAAGATATTCCTCACCTTAATTCCGGGGTCGAGAATCTAGGGTCATCTTGAACGATTCGAACCCGTTCACTCAGGACAGGCTGCTGGTTAGGTAATAAACAGCAGTGTCCTATTCTCTCTCTTGGGAAAGCTACTCCAGCGAAGTAGGAACCGGGTGGGTGTTGCACCACCGGCAAGAGTGAGAATCACCTGGGCATTGGTGGGGGTCTGGAGATCTGTGCGATATAAGCCTCAGGCTTCCGGTTAGGGATAAACGGCAGGCTTGATTCAGTGCTCTCTCCCGTGGAGGTGTCCCAGTGCGGCATCCCCTGGTCTCTGAAGTTTCAGTGCCAGCTGGAGAGAGACACACACAGATACTCAAACCCCAGATATCGGCCCAGTAGTGGAGTAGCCCTCTACAACACTAAGGGCAATTTAGCATGGCCAATACACTTACCCCTGCACATCTTTGGACTTAGCCATTGTGCTAACCATTATGCTACCTTGATGCCCAACCAGGGGCAGCACGGTAGCACAGTGGTTAGCACAGTTGCTTTACAGCTCCAGGGTCCCAGGTTCGATTCCCGGCTTGGGTCACTGTCTGTGCGGAGTCTGCACGTTCTCCCCGTGTGTGCATGGGTTTCCTCCGGGTGCTCCGGTTTCCTCCCACAGTCCAAAGATGTGCAGGTTAGGTGGATTGGCCATGATAAATTGCCCATCGTGTCCAAAATTTCCCTTAATGTTGTGTGGGGTTACTGGGTTATGGGGATTGGGTGAAGGTGAACCTTGGGTAGGGAGCTCTTTCCAAGAGCCGGTGCAGACTCGATGGGCCGAATGGCCTCCTTCGGCACTGTTAATTCTATGATACTGTTGTAAACCATTTATCTGCTCTGCGTTTCCTTTTTAATTTTGTCCCGTTTGCCTTTCATCTACAATCCCCTTGCTAGCTGCTGCAAAAGAAAACTGCCCCCGGTCTAATGGCCCAGGACTTCCCTTTTAGGGTCTGTGGCAGAAGCCATGATGTCAGTTTGATAGACTGGGCATGCAGCCAATCGGTGAATCTGAAATGCTGGACTATCTCCTGTTGTTGCTTACGATTGGTGGAGCCACTCAGAATCTTCTGGAAGAAAGGAGGGACATCGGGAGAGCTCCATTTTGTCCTCAGTTCGAAGAGGACTTTCAGCCAGGAAGCAGCTGGACAATTCTCTCTTTGTTCTCTCTATCCCTGTGATTTAACAGGCTGCTGATCAGATCTGTGAAGGCACTCCTCTTTAAAAGACAGACTGCAGTGAAAACTGTGATGAGAAACGTCTGGAGTGAAAGATTGTGACCGGTTTCTCCTCCACGTCTGTGATTCGTTAATCCTCTGTCTGAATAGCTGGGTAAAGCTCAATATGAGAACACTCTTTATAATACAGCATGCACAGAGATCATGCAAAAGGAAGACAGTTTAGAACGCTCAGGTTTAAAGTTCCAGTAATATCTCAGGGATCAGCGTGCTCCATTCAGTGGTCGGAGGTCAGAATTACATTGACCTAAATCCCTGAATGAAGCTTCATCCGGTGGTTGATGGTCAGAATTTCATTGACCTGAATCTCCAGTTTGAATCTCCATCTGATGGTCGGAGGTCAGAATGACACTGATCGGAATCACTTATATAAACCAATTCCCCAGAGAGTCGCATTCAGAGACGACCGGTGCCTCCTGAGACCAGAACCGCCGCAGCGGAGATTCATCTCAAACATTTTCTTCAATTCTTGTTGTTTTAATTCTTCCCCACCCCTTACCGTGTGTCTGTCTTGTGTGTGTCCAGGTGGAGGGTGGGACGGGGCTTTGGGAATAGATGGAGTCAGGAAAACACAAATTATTAGGCAATTCACTTATGTTGGGACTGCAACTGACTACACACTCACCCAGGGTGTTGTAACAAAGAAATGGGATTGAAAGTTGTCGACATGATTAAATGTCTGTAGCAGAGACGGAAATTGTTCCTGTGGTTTGAGAGTGAGGAGAAAAGCTGTAAACTCCTGGAAGATATCAATGGACTGGTCAGGTGGGTGGATGTGTGAGCAAGTGAACTCCATGTGGAGAAGTGGGAGGAAATGGATTTTGGGAGTGTCATCACCCCGGCGAGGACTAAGGGCAGCCACTGTTGATACCCCCGTGGGACACAAAGAGTATGAGCTTCCCTGATAGGGAGCAGAGAACACCCAGCTGGCGGTTGCTATACCTATATATATAGTTGACCAAGGCAGGGCCCGGAGCTGTTCATTGTCCCAAAAGGGGCTGAATTGGGAGAGGGTTACTGCTGTGGCTAGATGTTGTACATAGTTCAATAAATCCCTGCTAGCTTCCTCAAACACTATACTGGCGACGAGGACAAAGAGGCTCCGGTCTCGTTTGTGGAACCGCCAGCCGCCCCGGATGAATATTATTCAGGAACATGTGGACATAAAGTCCAAGATGCCTCTGTTCGGTAAGCTAGAAGCCTTTGATGCAAGTCTGCAAGACTGGAGCTAGTATGCTGAATGCAGGAGATACAGCTTCCAGGCTAATTTCCCCAGGTATTATGGTGGAAGATCGTCAGAAATTCATCCTCCTGAACGCGTGCGAGGCTCGTCTTTTGGAATTATAAAGAGTCCCATTAACCCGAATGCAGCAGGCTCTAAATAGTTTGGCGAACTGACCATATTGGTGGCTGAAACCCTCTCTTTTTTTGTTTTATAAATTTAGCGTGGCCAATTATTTTTTTTTCAATTCAGGAGCTATTGAGCCTGGGAGTTAAAGTGGCTGGTCATGAATTGTCTTTCAGGGGAAGATCCACGGTATTGGACAAGATTCTCCCAACCAAGGCTGGATTCACTATTTTTATTTATTTCAGATCCATGTCTGGACCACTGCAGGAGCCTCGATCTTTCCTTTACTCTCAACCAATTCTCTGCAGTTACACTGATGAGTTTAATCAAGTTTCCCCCTGCATCTTACCTGTTGAATCTGTACCATCCAGGGACAAGTTTGTTGTCACAATGTAAACGAGAACACTTTCGACCAACACACTTTGTGCTCCTCCACCGCTGGTTCAGGACTTGGTGACTCACACACGGGTCGACAGGCTTGGACTGTCCGGCTGATGAGCACAAGATGTTTATTGTAAAGATAAAGTTTAGGAAATGTTCCACACTGACTCGTCTCCATTGAAACATTAAAAACCTCCCTTTCACCCACTGCTCTGCTATCAAATCCCTGAAATGAAAGCGGGAATCTCTGCTCCTTCCCGAGACCAGTACCCGGAACCCCCCACCCCCCACCCATCCCCCCTCCTCATCTCCCCTCCACCCCACCCATCCTCTCTCTCCCCACCCCACCCACCCCCCCTCTCTCTCCCCCCACCCATCATCCCCCCCACCCTTCCCCCCTCTTCCCCGCCACACCCATCACCCCCCAACCCCCCCCACCCATGCCGACTCTCCCCCCCACCATCCCCCATCTCTCCCTCCCACCCATCCCCCCTCTCCCCCCACCCAAAGTGTTGTCACTCTATGAAATCCATCTCCCAGAAAGCACTGATTGGCTCTTTGAGTTGACTGTAGGCTGAGTTAGAGATTTTCAGAAACAAGGGATTCAAGACTTGTGAGGGGCTGACGGCAGATTGGAGATGAGGCAACCGGCAAATCTGCCAGGCTCAGATTGAATGCTGGGACAGGCTGGAAGGGCCGAATGGCTGACTCCAGTTTAGTCCCATGTGCAGATGTCCATCGCAGTCTCCTCACTCAGTTCACTCCACACTGAGGGGCTGAGGTTCAGCGTGACACACCCGGCAGCAATCGATGTGACTCACAAACACGGAAAACTGGGCCCATTTGCAAATTGAAGGTTCTGAGAGTTTAAAATCAGTGTCAGCTTGGAGAATAAAATCACTTCAGGAGGTTGAGCAGTGGGTGGTGATGAATGGGTTATTTTGACATTCAATGATGATCCCCAGTGTTGGGGCTGCCACCTGGACACTTTCTGCTATTGGGAAATGATTTGAATATTGGAAAGTCAAGATAACTCTCCAAACGTCCTGAGCAAAGCAAACCTGGAGATGGGGCAGTGAGTGAGGAGGATACCCATTATTTAACAGCACATGGATAGGCTGGTGAAATGGACAAGAAAGTGGCCGATGATTTCACACAGAAAGGTCTGAAGCTTTTTTCTAGGAGAGTTGCGGAGGCGAATGAGACTCCCTCCACTGCGCAGGCGCGGGGATGCCGTCAGTGGCCGCTAACGCTCCCGCGCATGCGCCGCCCGGAGATGTCATTCCCGCGCCAGCTGGCGGGGCACCAAAGGCCTTTTCCGCCAGCTGGTGGGCGGAAATTCGCCCGGCGCGGGCCTAGCCCCTTAAGGTTGGGGCTCGGCCCCCCAAATGCGGAGCATTCCGCACCTTTGGGGCGGCACGATGCCCGACTGATTTGCGCCGTTTTGGGCGCCAGTCTGCGGACATCGCGCCGATACCGGAGAATTTCGCCCAAGAGGGGGCAGAGGAGATTTAACCAGGATAGCTACAGGAATGATGGAGCTCAGTACAAGTTTAGAATGGAGAATCTGATGCCTACGGCGCTGAGGATCCGGGATTGACCCCGGCCCCAGGTCACTGTCCGTGTGGGGTTTGTACATTCTCCCCGTGTCTGCGCGGATTCACCCCCATACCCCAAAGTTGTGCAGGGTAGGTGGATTGGCCATTCTACATTGCCCCTTAATTGGAAAAGAATAATTGAATTGGGTACTCATTTTGTAAATGGGGAATCTGAGCTTATTCTTTCGAGGGCAAAGGAACTTCGGTGAGAGTTGCTCGCCGTGTCGAAGATGGTGACTGGTTTCTATCATGCAGACAAAGAGAAGCTCTTCCCATTGGTCAGAGAGTTGCTGACGGTACAAGGAGGAGGGGACACGGTTTGAATCTTTGTGCTCAGATGTGGAGGGGAAAGTGAGTGGGAACTTTTTAACACATCGACAGGTATTGATCTGGATCTCATTGTCAGTGAGTGAGGGGGAAACAGAGACAATTCGAAAAGGAAATGGAATGTGCACTCGATGGAATAACCGTCCAGGGAAATGGGAACAGAACGAGGAAATGAAATGAAAATCGCTGATTGTCACAAGTAGGCTTCAATGAAGTTAGTGTGAAAAGCCCCTAGTCGCCACATTCCGGCACCTGTTCGGGGAGGCTGGTACGGGAATGGGACTGATTGGATTTCTCTCCAAGGATTTGATAGTCACTCAGTTCATCCTGAGTATGGAGGGGTTTTCCTATGAGGAGAGGTTGATCAGTAAGTTTGTGAATGATATGAAAATTGGCGGGTGATAAATAGTGAGGAGGATATAGACGGGCTGGTCATATGGGCTGACCAGTGGCAAATGGAATTCAATGCGGATAAGTGTGAGGTGATGCACTTGGACAGGACAAACAAGGCAAAGGATTACATGGTAAACGGCTGGACCCTGGGAAGCCCCGAGGATCAGAGGGGCCTTGGTGTGCATGGACACCCGTCCCTGAAGGTAGCAGAGCAGGTGGATACAGTGGTTAAGAAGGCCAATGGCCTTTATTAGCCGAGGCAGTGATTTTAGGAACAGGGAGGTGATGCTGGAACTGTATAAAACGTCGGTTAGGCCACTGCTAGAGTATTGTGTGCAGTTCTGGAATCCACATTACAGGAAGGATGTGATAGCCACTGGACAGGGTGCAGAGGAGATTTACCAGGATGTTGCCTGGGCTGGAGAGGTTTAGTTATGAAGAGAGATTGGATAGACTGGGGTTGTTTTCCTTGGAGCAGAGGAGACTGAGGGGGACATGATTGAGATGTATAAAATTATGAGGCACACAGATAGAGTGGGCAGGAAGACACCTTACCCCTCGGTGGAGGGATCAGTGACCAGGGGGCAGAGATTTACGGTAAGGGGCAGGAGGGTTCGAGGGGGTTTGAGGAGAAACCTTTTTCCCCAGAAGGGGGTTGGGAGTCTGGAACTCGCTGCCTGAAAGGGGGGTGGAGGCAGAGACCCTCAGAACATTAAGAAGTATTTAGATGAGCACTTGCAGTCCCAGGGCAAACTATGGGCCAAGTGCTGGGAAATGGGATTAGAATGGTTAGGGGTTAATTTTGACTGATGCAGGCACGATGGGCTGAAGGGCCATAAGACATAGGAGCAGAATTAAGCCACTCGGCCCATCGAGTCTGCTTCGCCATTCAATCATGGCTGTTATTTTTCTCATCCCATTCTCCTGCCTTCTCCCCATAATCCCGACTCTGCCTGTTAACCAGTCCTTAGTCTGTGTCAGTATCTTGTCTCCTATCCCATTGCTTTACTTTGTTGACCAACCTCCTGTTGGTGAGTTGATCAAAAGCTTTCTGAAAATACAGGAACTCTACATTCCCCTTTATCAATTCTGTTAGTAACATCCTCAAAACCCCCAACATGTTCGTCCAACATCTTTCCCCACATTAACCCATGTCGACTGTGTCCAATCAGATCATCATTATCCAAGTGTCCAGTTCTCACATCCTTCCGAATTGATTTGAACGTTTCCCCTCCGACTGCAGCAAGGTGAGTGAGTTGGGAAAGGGTTACAAAGGAGCTATCAGAGTGTCTGATTCAGTTCCCGTCGCTGGAAATTACACTTTGGGTTTCAGTCCCTTCCAGCAGCGAGGCTCTGATGTAACTTTGTCATTGCTGCTGCTGACCTGGGACATCCCAGAATTACCCGTTTACTCCATTTAAAAACCCCAATGTACCTGTGCAGTAAGCGAGGTGACAGACAGGAGACTTCTTCAAGTAATAAACAAAGTAATTCCTGCAGCGTTTGATCTTTATGTCCTGAGACCAGCGACAACTATTTCCACTCCAGTGAAAACAAACTTGCCTCTTCACCTCCCCATCACCCGGAGTGGGATGCCTACCTGAAACGAGGGATAGAAAGAGTGAAAAGTGTATCCAGTGTGAATATGTTGGACAGTCAATGGAAATCTGAGATAATAGAGTCTGAAATTACCACGTAACCAGCCCGGGGCGCTTGTGGAGCAGTGATTGACTGGAACAACAGCCTCAGGAATGGTCGATCCACCAGGACTGAAAGAACAATCACAGAGTCAGTCGCTGGACTGGGGAAATCACAATAAAATGAAGCAGGAATTACTCAGCTGGTCAGGCAGCCTGTGTGGAGAGAAACAGAATTAACCTTTCTGTTTGTGATGACCCATCGTCAGGACAGAGGAGTTATCACAACTCCAAACAGTAACTCTGATTCTCTCCACAGAAGCTGACTGAGCTGCTGAGTATTTGCAGCATGTTGTGTTTCCATTTCACATTGTATTCAGGAGGACGTGTGTGAAATGTGCAGTGGGATAAACTCAGCAGGGGAGGGAATATTACCGTGTTTAGCACCCTGGAAAGTGGACATGTCCCCAGTGTTATGACACCCTGGGTGGGTGCACAGTCAGTTCCCCCACAGATCCCGGAGTGAATTACTCAATAATTCATGTGTTTCCTTGAGTTTGTTAACCCTTGACTGCGATAACGAGTTACGGGCACCAGGTTTATTGGTAAAATAGTAACTAACTGTTTATTATGACAAGAGAAAAGAAGAACATATAATGGAAACAACGTAACTACTGTCTGCTAGTCACCAATTCACAAAACCCCGTCCCACCCTCCACCCAGACACACACAAGACAGGTACACAGTAAGGGGGGTAGGAAAGGTTCAAAAATTAAGGAGCTGCGCGATTTGAGGTTCTTCACTGCTGGGGTTGTGACCTCTGTAGGCACCGGTCTTCTCTGAATGCACCCCTCTGGGAATTGATTTGCACAGGCGATTCAAGTCGGTGCAATTCCATCCTTTGACCACTAGATGGAGCCTTACACAGGAGATTTTGGTCAGTGTAATTCTATCCTTTGACCACCAGGTGGAATCTCTGTCTCCTTGAGATACGACTGGAGCTTTATACCTGAGAAATTACAGCAGACTTTATGTCCAGTCTGCCTTTGTCTGTTTGACCGATCTCGGTGCAGAGTTTCGACCTGCATCATGCAGAGAATCCTCAGGTTGCGTTTCCCCCAGCCATTCAGACAGAGAACTAAACTGTTACAGACCTGCTCAGTAACTGAAGTCACAGCCTTTAAAACCAGCAGCTCCTTCACAGGTCTGACTCCTGTCTGCAATCTTCTAAATAGGAGTGCCTTCCGCACGTCTGGCTGGGAGAGAGTGCCTTCAAGCTGCTGGCTGAATCTCTTCACAAAAGTCAGGACAAGATGGAGCTCTTCACATGGCCCGCATTTCTTCCGAAATGTTCCGAATGGCTCAACCAATCACAAGCGAAAACAGGCAAAGTCTCAGAATTTCAGACACACAGATTGGCTGCTTACAAGGTTATCAGACTGACATCATGGGCTCTGCCACACAGCATAAAGGGGGAGTCCTGGGCAACTTGATTAGACCAGGGGTGGTTTGGTACGCCTAAAGTCTGGAGCTTAAGCATAAATCCCAGTTTTGCAGCAGCTAAGAAGTGGACTGTAGATTAAAGGCAGTCAGCAGGACAGGAATTACAAAAGAAACACAGAACAGACAAAGGTTTTTGGCCGGATCCTTATACCAGACAGAGACAAAATGTCTCCCGGGCTGTTGAGGAAAACAAGGGAAGATGTAACCAGGACTCAAAGCATCTTCACCCATTGACCGTGGCTATAGGTGTGGAGCTGGAGATCTGCAGGACTAATAACAAAAACAGGATGAAGAGACAGTGTGACTAATTACAGACCACTCCGTCTAACGTCTGTGATGGGTACATTATGGGGAATAATTGTATAAAATTATATTAATCATGGTTTATATATTATGATCACAGAATTTACAGTGCTGAAGGACCCATTCGGCCCATCGAGTCCGCACCGGTCCTTGGAAAGAGCACCCTACCTAACCTCACACCTCCACCCTATCCCCACACTTCCACCCTATCCCCGTAACCCCACCTTACCTTACTGTTTTTGAATCTGTCTATATATAAGTTTCTGGAACCTCTTCATTCACCTGAGGAAGGAGCAGTGCTCCGAAAGCTAGTGATTCGAAACAAACCTGTTGGACTTTAACCTGGTGTTGTAAGACTTCTTACTGTGCTCACCCCAGTCCAACGGCGGTATCTCCACATCATTACTTTTTTTTGGACACTGTAAGGTTTTCGGGCAATTCGGCCCTTTTTGGTCTGTTCAAGAGTAAAATCCAGAGACTGGAACATAACCAAATTTCCCAGCAGGCTTGGCCTGCTGAGCTGGGTATGTGTATGGATACTTACAACCCCCCCCCCCCCCCCCCCAGGAGCTACAAGGAAGAAGGAGCCAGACAACTAGATAAGATTAAAACACAGACAAAGGGGCATGGTAATATAAATACCCCATCAACATAGCGAGGTGAGAATAGCAGCGATCTCCGGAGCAGATGGAAGACTTTGAAAATCTTCACAAGAGAGCTTAACCTCGTTATCCCAAAAAGCAGACCGTCTGGGCTCAGTATATTGCGCTGGAAAAGCCCTTGAAGATAAACGGTAGAAAAACCCAAGTTGGAGGCGGACCTGGGGGAGGTACTCCAATCTTGACAGAAGCCACCGGCAGGAACTCACTGGGTGGAGGGGGCAGAGTCGGCGCCAAATTCAAATCGGGACAGGTCTGCCTGGCTGGAAGGAGCGGACCTGCGAGGAAAACCCGGAAGTCAACAGGTCTGCCCGGCTCAAAGGGGGCGGGACCAGCGGGAACTTTAAACCTTCCCGATTCAATGCAAAAGGGGCTGGCCGAACACAGGAAAAAGCCAGGTAAACGGATATAAAAGGGGCTGTGTTTCGATTGAGGGGCTCTTGGCTTGACCTCTCCACCTTCGACTTGACCTCCTGCTCCAGCCGCAGCCCTGGACTGTAAGTACCCTGCAGCAGCGAGTGAAACTCCCGGGACTTTGATAGTGGTTGAGGCTTTGGGGCAGGGGGCTTGATTTGTGTTTTGTGCCATTGCTAAAATTGTGTAACAATAAGATTTTAAGTTGTGTCCGTTATAGTACTTCCTGAATAGACTTAGTTTGTGTTAGAGCTTAAGATTTTATTATAATTTCTTCTGTTTGATGATTTTGACCTGGGTTTTGCAATAAACCTTGATTTGCTGATAATTGGAGTCGTTTAAATTCTTCAATCTCTCACCAGCAATCTCTGACCAAGTCATTGTTAAGATATTCCTCACCTGAATTCCGGGGTCGAGAATCTGGGGTCATCTTGAACGATTCGAACCCGTTCACTCAGGACAGGCTGCTGGTTAGGTAATAAACAGCAGTGTCCTATTCTCTCTATTGGAAAAGCTACTCCAGCGAAGTAGGAACCGGGTGGGTGTTGCACCACCGGCAAGAGAGAGAATCACCTGGGCATTGGTGGGGGTCTGGATATCTGTGTGATATAAGCCTCAGGCTTCCGGTTAGGGATAAACGGCAGGCTTGATTCAGTGCTCTCTCCCGCGGAGGTATCCCAGTGCGGCATCCCCTGGCCTCTGAAGTTTCAGTGCCAGCTGGAGAGAGACACACACAGATACTCAAACCCCAGATATCGGCCCAGTAGTGGAGTAGCCCTCTACAACACTAAGGGCAATTTAGCATGGCCAATCCACTTACCCCTGCACATCTTTGGACTTAGCCATTGTGCTAACCATTATGCTACCTTGCTGCCCAACCAGGGGCAGCACGGAAGCACAGTGGTTAGCACAGTTGCTTTACAGCTCCAGGGTCCCAGGTTCGATTCCCGGCTTGGGTCACTGTCTGTGCGGAGTCTGCACGTTCTCCCCGTGTGTGCGTGGGTTTCCTCCGGGTGCTCCGGTTTCCTCCCACAGTCCAAAGATGTGCAGGTTAGGTGGATTGGCCATGATA